>NC_136499.1:68292408-68357408 GCF_053919585.1 Euprymna scolopes
AATGACTTATTAATCAATCGTAAATGAAAAACGAGAAACGAGATATCATTTCTGTAGCCGAAATCTTTATTCTCCGCACCGTTAGCAAGAGGTAACAACATCAACAGTCTAAAGAAATCGATCTTTTTCCAAATTGATTTATATCGTTGAGACGTACTTCGATCACGGAGAAAGAACATCCACAGTCTACAGAATCTACAAGAACAGTGGACATAACATCACAAAGAAATCCCAAATATGATTTTAATTATACGGATTATAAATGTTATAGGATAGATATTCCCCCAATAGAATTGTTAGCATACATAACAATTATGATTAAACGCTACTAAATCAATTGAATCTATAAGTCGAATTAATTAAAGTAAAGATAAATTTAAATATGATTCAAGATTATTTGAATATGCTTTTTTATAGCATAACATTATTTTGTTAAACACATTTAAACATATATTAAACAGAAGACAATTTCTCCTAAAATGTTTGGATTGCAACGGATATGTTTCTTACATAGTGCTTGAAATAAACGCTGTAATATATTTACTAGCACCTTCTTTTTCAGGAACAGCTACTAGTAGCCAGGCCTTTTGATCAATAATTTTTACAACTTCGCCCGGCAGCTGACTAACTATTGTAATCCAATTGTAGACATAATTAGCTAACCTACTTTAAGTCACTTCAACTTCGTTAACCCATTGGCTTAACAAGGTTATGTTGCAGCTGGCAGTGAAACTATTATGTCGTCTTCATAACTGGACAAGCTTAAATCAATAACATCAATATTAGAAGAGTTCTTACCAGTTTCGACTGTCATTCAGAAACCAGCTTTTTTCGTTCGTTAATAGTCCTACAGATTCGAAATGATTTTATCTTTCGCTAGAAAATGCTGTCCATTTCAGAGAAATCACGAAGTATTTGTCTTGTAATAACTTTGTACTTTTTCAGGATACGTAAACGAAATCTTTCAGGACAACCAGGAACTACTTGCGATAACCCCGTAGTTTTTTACTGACAAACTTTGTTATTTTCAAAATATTTTTAAAGTTTGTCGGCATCCAATTCAATATCAACACCGGGCAATCCTCGTTGAAAAACAAATTGATTAAAATATATTAACGTTTTGCAACTATTTAAAGTGGTAATAGAAATCGAGTAGATAGTAAGACAGCATAATTAGATGTGGTGGAACTTGAATAGAGCTTACATTATTTAAGAGGATGATTCAATAGAAATTTATCGACGTTTTATTTGAAGTTGACTATGTTATATGTAGCTGATAGGCAGTCTTACAGTATTGAATTCCGCTGAGGGAGAGTTTACGGAAAGAAATCCTACTCATGGTATATTCATTTAGTTTTACGAATCTATAGTGTGTAACGGAAGTTGTTTAATTATGAGTATTAATTTTTTATTTGGATACACAAAAAATATAATAATAATTTATGAATAAAAAATTAAATTACTGATATAACCCTATGTTTTTATAAGTATGTTCCTGCTAACATTTGCGAATCATAATTTTACTGAATGCTAATAAATATACATTTACAGATATACATATATATAAATGAATATATATATGTGTGTGTGTGTGTTTGTGTATGTTTGTGTGTGTGAGGGTGTTTGTGTGAGAGGAAAAGACAAATAGGCAAAGCAACTAAGCGCAGGAAACAATAATCAACTTCAATCGAATTATGAAATCGGAACCTGTAAATGTCTTATTTATATGTTTTCTACTCGGTTTTAATTGTTTTTCTTATTTTTTCCATACACTTCATCTCCAAAGCGTTCATTATATATATATATATATATATATATGTGTGTGTGTGTGTGTGTGTGTGTGTGTGCTTGTTTGTATGCGTATGTGTGTATAAATTATTAAAATCTGTACATTGCATACTGCTGAGACGTGTCAGGGTTTCATTGACACGAGGGGATCTTTATTGTTTAGAAAAAAAAAACTTACATCTTAATTAAAATCCCTATTTTTCTCAGTAATTAATGCATTTTTAAAAAGGTGATGATTGCCGTTTTTATCGGCTTGTTTCATAAAAGCGATGATGATCGACTTCCATATTTTTTCGAACTGTCTTCAGTTCGTAAGCTGTTGATGATTTGGAATGGGTTGTAACTGGCTGCTTTTAATGCTAAACGTCTATCCTTGATAATGAAACCATTGTTCGTCTCTGAAAAAGGCAATGTATAAATTTAAATAAACTATATGCATTTTAGTTGCATGCTTACGTTTGAAACCTTTATTGATTTCTTTTTAACATACTTCGACGCACTATATATATATATATATATATATATATATATATATATATATATATATATTACAAGTTTTACAGTACAAGACGCCCGCAGCACAATGCACCATTTTCCATGGTGTATCTAATACTATTTCCTTTGCAAGTTAAAATTATAGCATTGCCGGCTGTGTTATGGCGTCATTCAATACGTATCTGGAACCATCGCCTTTAAATTTAATAAATACATGTCGGAAAAACACCGTGAAAAAGACAGTAAAACAAGAATTACTTTTGCTTATATTCATATAACTACGTATTTTTCTTACATAAAATGAAGTTTTCTTATATATACTTATATATGCATATACCCACACAATGATATACATAAAGAGATAAATACAGAACGAAGAGAGATGGAAAGAGGGAAAAAGAGAACAAAAAAGATAGATATACATAATAAAGAAATAAGAGATTGCAGTGTATGAATCTATTACGTGATTAGATCTTGCTATATGTTTGCTTGTGATCGATTTATTGGCTAATCGATGATCATATCCATAAACAAATACAAATATGAACATGTTTAAAACGACGATTATCACAGGCAAATTTAGATAAGTATAAAACACAGTCTGATATTTGTTGAACAAGTGAAAGTAATGATTTCTGTTTTTTTTTTTTATTAATCTAAGTTTTATAAACTTTCGAAACACATTTATCGACCAAAAAAGAAATAAATATTAGCTTTTCACGATAAGAAAACTTGAACAATTTTATATATTTTTCGGTTACAGACTATTGGAAATCGCTATTACATTTTTATTATATATATATTTCTTATTTTGATTATTCGACGCATGTTCATTATTTCTCAGATATCCTTACAATCTAAATCTTATATTTCTTCAGATCTGTCTTCTCGAACTCGGGAATCTTTATGTTCAACTCGAGAATCCATACGGAATTTTGAAGTGAATCTATCTAATCCAAAATGCGAGAGTGTTCTCATCCTATCAAGAATGAACGGGTAAGATTCTTAGGTAAACACCAGTTTACGACTTCACTACAAGCATTACCGAAACGAACCCCTTTTCTATATCTTTATTTTAATCTTACTCCAATCTGTTTGAATCTTACTCCAAATACCATGTATCATATATTTAATAAACGTTGTACTTTAAAAGCAATGTCGAACAACAACCATTTCATGAAAGTAATGCCTGAACAAAGTAAGATATTTTGCTATTGATCAGGTTCGCTAACAAAATGTGCGTTGTGATTATAGACAGAAACTTCCACATAAGACAGAAAAGTGTGATGAAAAGCAAACACAAAAGAAGCAATACTAATTGGTATTCTCGCTGAGTGCACATACCGAATATTACTCTGATCTCTTTCGTGCCAGCGTAGAATTTCAGACGAAGAAATATACACAACATGTCTAAGTCGTACAAACGAAATCGAACAAGGAAGGAGTTTTTAGTCGCGTGCAAGCGACTCTATAAGTAACTCCGTCGGTAAGTCGGTTTGTCCGTCTGTCGGTCGGTCGGTCTGATCATAACACTTTTGTGCTTGGTCTTTTTGGTTAAGATCAAAGGTCTGTTGTTAATAGATGCTGTTCTTAGCTTTTTAAGCTTTTCTTGGCCTTTTCGCCAGGATCAAAGTATCGTATCTGTTCTTACTACATGCTGTACTTATGTTTGTAACTTTGTGATATAAACTGGGGGATCACTTTTCTGTATTAATTTAATGTAAAATGATCACCCACTTTACAACCAGTCAGTTTCAAAGTCATTCAAGTCGTTTTTGAAGGATTCCAGTTATTTTTTAAGCATTCAAGTCATTCTTAAGGTCATTCAATTCATCCTTAAGTTCATTAAAGTCATTCTAAGTCATTTACTTTTTATTTATTTAAGTCATTTCAGCCCATTTTTCGGTCATTTTAATTTATCTTTAAGAATTTCATGTCAATCCTACATTCACGCATTCATTCATTACACGAGAGAACGCGACTAATGGCTATCGGCCTTGTTTATATTACTGTCAGATTTTTTAAGATAGGGTGATGAAAACAAGTTATTTTATTTGCATTTTGCTGTGTTTTAAAAATAGGAAAGGCAGATCAATACCGTTTTTATACACGTTAATATTTTTTGGTTTTGACTTTTTTTATTTTGTTAAGTGGACTGATGTAATTCCAGTAGGCCAGTGTATGATATACTTTTGCCAGACGACATCCTCCCCCAAACAAGCGGTTATGGATCGAAGATCAAGCGCAACAGATTGGTGAGGAGAATGAAGTGGTGCGCCATTTCGCTAATTTGTGGGAATATAAACCTAGGATGGAAATTGTTGAGAGTTTTACTTTTTTGTCTATATAGATGTACGACACAATCACGTTGATACACCGGTTCTCGCCAGATCATCGAACTTAAGCAACGTTGAGCCTGGTCAGTACCAGATGGGTGACCATTTGGGAAGACTAGGTCCTGTATATACCTTCTGGGAAGGTTGGGCGTGAGGCCAGCACCCTCACCCTGTAAAAATAACTCCTCGCTACAAAAACATCTACAAAAAGTTGTAGATGGCCTATGCCCCACCAGGGTCTCAAGGGCTATGGATGCATGGGGGTCTATATAGATGTCTTCCATACTTGCGACGGCATGGCAATCGCTCGTCTTTCTATCCCTGGTAAACTAGAGTAATTTTGCTAGTCACAATGTTCGTTTTATAGGAGAAGTATTATGTTAAGTATGCTTTGTTAATCAGTGTTGAGTCGGACCATGGCTTGATTATGCATCACGTACTCGCAGATGAGTGATGTAATTATAAAAATGCGGGGTGGAACGATAACCTTGCCGTCCTAAAGAAAACAGCACTACGACACTTTATTTTTAAACGTTTATTGAAAAAATCAATTCAGGTAATTTGATTATTATAATAGAGCTGACATCTATTAAATTAAGCCACCTTAAACCTCAGTAACTACGGGTCCAAAACTGGGAGCATACCTTTTCCACAAACGCTGACAGGAACTCAGCAAATAATCGGCATATAGCGGCTATCAAGCTGGCTTTGGTGTGTGGGAGGTCATGTTGGTGATGTTCTCGACATAAGACCGCCCGGTTCTGCATTTTGAAGGTGTTGGCAATAGTTCTTTTGTCATAACCTGGATCGGTAGAGAGCATGAGATTCATAGTGACGTATCTACGATCTCGCTTCTTGAACATTGTGTCACTTTAAGATATAATAGAACTCCTATAGCTCTTGGTATTTGTAAAAAACTGGCAAACTAGTAGATAGTCTGCAACAAAAGAGAAAACCAGTTTTCATCAAACGGAAATGGAATCATGTCGTCTTTTCTAGGGTCACAATTTCATTGTTTCACGCGATATGTAAGTTATATTGATTCGACATAGCCAGGAATTTTGGTTGATAACAACATATACATTCTTGTAGGATACGCGAAAATGAGGCGCCCGAGAATGCGGATATTATAGTAGGACATGACAAAGTGAAACCATTTAATTGGGGACTGTTTCCTCCACATTATACAGGTTTTGCCATAGTTTATACGACCCAATGGCAGACAATGGATGACTGAGAATAATGTGTTTCGAAATTTAATGTAAATAAGTGTTAGGTGCATCCGAAACATGCATAAGTGTATAGAAGATTTAGTGGGAAGTTTTATATTTGGAGATTCTATGTTTGTTTAATGTTGACTATATTATGTTGTTGTAGAAGTTGGGATAAGCCAAACATCTTCACGTTTTACTGTTTTGATTACTTTTAAGTATGATTTTCGACAATGTGGTGAGAAACATTAATAAGAAACTAAGTTAGTCGATGATTTTTGTGGAAGTGAGAGACAGAAAGCCTCTCACTTCAAATAGAGCAAGACAATCAGGATTATACAGAAAAATGATTTATGTGTGTTATCTGTTGCAATTATATCCTCTTCAGAGTGTTTGATTATATTGTCTCGATGTGTGTGATTGGTTGGGTGTTGTCAAAATAAACATAGTGGACGTGTATTTTTGTTAAAATGACATCCGTTTTTTAGATACTCTTTCATGTTTTATCCCTGTAATATTCTATAAGGACACTTTTAATACTGTTTAAAAAATGAATCAATACCTGACACGTTGAGAAGTGTGCAGGGAGTCTTTTGGGTGAGAAGCGAAACAATATTCCTGCGTTTTTTCATGCGAGGGAAGAAAGGAAAGTAGTTGAATACCTATTTATAGGAGGGGAGAAATGCTTCTAACTTTTAAATATGATAGGAAAAAAGGAAAATATTGGAATACTTGTTATATCAGGGGTTCTAAACCTCCTCTGAATAAGAAGTGAAAAGCTCCTCATTAAATTTTAGACGGAGAGTAAAAAGTAAAATTGTGGAAAGTCTGTTTATACAGCATATAGGTAAAATTGTTCTTCTATAGAAGGTGGCAAAATTTCTCCATTTTTTTTTCATTTTTAAATGAATGGTAAAATGGCGAAATGCATGTTTTTATAAAAAGCACTTAAAAGTTCAACAGTAAAATGTCGCTAACATTATTACTGTTGTTTATTTATTACATGCAGGGAAAATATAAAAGCGGATTTCTGCTTTTATAGAGGGTGATTCAAAGTCATTCTCTGGAAGATGATTAAAATTCCTCCTGTGTGTTTGCTTCTATTTCCATAGAGAATCGACTTTGGTTTCCCCTCCTTGAAATGAAAAGAATATGCCAGTGGGCAGAAGCCTGTTAAAACCGCAGTTATTTGCCGAATGATGTTTTTAAAAGGTATTTAAATACTCTTTAAATGGTGAAAGGGTTCGATGAACACTTTGGATTTCGGTTAAAAAATCTACCAGTCTAGCTTCGCTTCGTTGTTCTTATTTTGAGTTAAGTCTCACATATTAGCTGTTTAATAATTTCTGTAATATGAAAGTATAAACTGTGTATTATGTATGTAATATGACCAGGTGACGTTTGGTTTTGTAATTCATGTAAGAAATGACACGTTAGACATAGGAGGTTCTGATACTATCGATTTTGCCATAAGTGTTAAGAAATTAAAAAACAAAAAACAAAGAAAAGTAATTATGGCAAAAAAGAAAATAAGTTTCTCAAGAGAACAAAAGAAAAGCTGTGGTTGTTGCTTGAAGTGTTGCCGTTATTAAAACAACAATGGTGTCGAAATTATCAAAATCACAAAGAACTGAACAAAAGGAATCAAAATATTTAAAATTAATTTTAAGAGTAGCATTAAGCGTTACGGCGGTCTTTACAACAATTATCAGCGGTTTATGAAGTCTGAGTTTTACGAGAGTTGAGGAGTGACCAGGTAAGCATAAGTGACGATATGAGTTTAACAGAGTCGAACGCCGATCGGTGCTCATAGGAAACGAGGAAATGAATTATTAAAGGTCGAAGACCCACGAAGACAAGAGTTGTACCATTATCTGCTATGCTACAAATTTTATTTTTTCTATATAGTCACAACAATCTTCAATATACTTTTGCCAAGAATTCTATATGCATCTCTACTTCTAACGTATGTCTGTGGCCAATCTTGCTTCTTAGAATCTTGCATCGACAATATCTACAACAGAGATATGAAACTCTTATGTCCTGACTGCATAATTTTAGTCATCATAATAATGCAATTTGTAATCCAACTTAACTAATCTAGTGAAAAAAAAGTAGCCAACATTACTTTTGGAACACCCCCGTGTATGTATATATATATATATATATATATATATATATATATATATATATATATATATATATATATATATATATTCTTTTGTGGGTATTAAATTTTATAATCCTTGAATAAAGATCGATTTCACGCGCAGGAACTCCTTCGTGGGTATCCATAGTGTGTCAAAGACTGAAGGAGCCTATGTTCGTTTATATAAATATATATATATATATGTTTGTGTATATGTGTGTACGTATATATATATATATATATATATATATATATATATATATAAATATATATGTACATATAGGTATATATATATATATTTAACACTCCCCATTTTCTTGATCCGTTATTTAAAAAAAGAAAACATTGCATATCTTAACTTGTCTATAACTTGTTTGTTTTTCTCGAAGCTCCTTTTTACCTTGAACATTAATATGTATATTTCTGTTTTTTTATAGATTACCAATAGATTTTAAACATTTTTTTCATATTTCCTATTAAACTTTTATCATATTTTTCCACCATTTTTCCATTTTTGCTTTCTCAAAGTTTTGAATCCCTATCTCAAATTACTTTTTTGATACAAATATGTTAAATTTCATATTGTTTGTATCCTGTGATGCAATAACCTGCAAAATTTATTGTATATTTTGCAAATCTTTTTTTTTCTTCTGATGAGAAGAAATGCATTATTTGAAACTCCGGAAAATAAGGGGGTTTTCTTGTTTTATTTGTACTCCTTGCCGAATAAAAACATTTGTATAACTTTCTTACAGGTTTATAAAAGTTTCTTGAAAATTTAAATAAATTTTCAATCCCAAGATTCATATATATATATATATATATATATATATATATATATATATATATGTGTGTGTGTGTGTGTGTGTGTGTGCGTGTGTGTGTGCCTGTGTGTGTGTGTGTGTGTGCACGGCTGATCAAAGTTTAAGACCACTTAAAAATCTTTTTAAAAAACACTCTTTTAAGGATAGATTTTAAACTCTTCAAACTTACGGATGGCAATACTAAAATCTAGAAGGTTATGTAAACAAAAAGCTAAATTCCAAAGATTTATTTTTAAAATTCACATTTTTATTATATCAGGCTTTTTACACATGATCAAAATTATAAGACCAGAAACAAAAATTCTCTTAAATTGTATAAAAGTGTATGAAAACATTAAACAATCAAACTTAATAATGAGTTCTACCTCCACTGTTTGTGATGACTTCAAAAATTATTTTGGGCATGCTAGAAATAAGGGTTTCCATTAAGGTGTGGGGGATCATGCTCCAGTTTCTAAAGATTGCTTCACACATTTCATTTTTTGTTTAATATTGTTTGCCATTTAGATAAACCTCTCTTGTAATCCATCCCCAAACATTTTCAGTTGGGTTCGAGTCCGGTGAGTATGCAAGATGTCCCAAAAGATGGACTCCATTTTCTTGTAGAAAACTCAATACCCGTCTTTCAGTGTGGATTGAAGCATTATCCTGTGGGAATAATCATCAAACCCGACACAAACGATAACTCTCCATCATCAAAGATGCTTTTTGTAGCATGCTAACATAACCAGCTGTTGTCTGACGACCGTGCACCGGCTGGGGTTCCATCGTCCCTCTGTAAGAAAAGGCATCCCATACCATTATGGACTCTCCACCACTATGACGTGTGGAAAACATCTCAAAGGGGCATGTTTGTGTTATGCCAATATCGCTGGAAGCCACCAGGACCATCTAAATTGAATTTTTTCTCATCGGTAAGCAGGATTTTCTTCCACTTCTTAACGTCCAAGGTTTAGTATTCACGACCAAATATTAAGGGGTCCACTTTCTTACGTGGAAGCAATCGAGGAATGTATTTACGCTTTTTATTTACCATGTGTTTTTCTGTTAGTGTCGTCTGATGAGTACTGGACTGCAATCAGCATCTGTAACCGACGTAATTTGACCAGGAGAAAGTCCTCTATCATTCATAACAACCCGTCTGATTCTCCTACTCAATGCAGGAGACATTTAAGGGGGCCTACCAAAGAATTTTGCTTTTCCATAATTCTCAGTGTTCTTTAGAAAGTTGCAAATGACAGTTTTATTGCGATTTACCTTAGCTGCTATCGCTCGCTGTGACAACACTTGCTTATGGGATCCTAGAATTCGAGAGCGCTCAACTTCGTTTAGTTTTCTTACTTTACACATAGTAACACATATACACAGTAATCACTAATCTCGAACTGAATTAAAAACATTAGAATTACCATAAATCTAACAATTTATATCCGTGGTCTTATAATTTTGATCATGTGTAAAAATCCTAATTTATTAAAAATGCAAATTTTAAAATAACATTTTTGTAACGTACTTTTTTGTGTCCAGAACGTTTTAAATTGTAGTATTAGTCAGAAGAGTTTAAAGCCTATTATTAAAAAAAGGTTTCTTTTTAAAGATTTTAAAGTGGTCTTAAATTTTTAATCATCAGTGTATTTATATATATATATATATATATATATATATATATATATATATATATCCTCTAGATAGTGAAAACATATATATATACACACACACACTCACATATATATATATATCCTCTAAATAGAGAAAACGCACACACACACACACACACACATATATATATATATATATATATATATATATATATATATATATATATATATATATATATGTTGTTTTGAAAAAAAAGAAAAAACCGAATTAATTTATGAAATAATCAACGTTTCGTCCCTATTGCAGAGTACATCTTCAGGATATTAAAAGGAAAAATGCATAAAAAATTTTTTTCGTATGGTCTATAATCATTTTCTTTTTATGCATTTTCCATTTAATATCCTGAAGATGTCCTCTGCAATAGGGACGAAACGTTGATTATTTCATAAATTGATTCGTTTTTTTCTTTTTTACAAAACACCATAACGTCAACCATAGCTGGTAATTTTATTATATATATATATATATATATATATATATATATATATATATATATACATACTTGTTTATTGTTATATAAACATGCTCACATCCCGCTGCTACAAATAGCCACTTGTTTCAATCAAACAACAGATATCATCAGGCAGCGACTTGACTATTCAAAAGTTCAATGAATAATGGATTTTTATTTTAGGTGGGAACTCTTTAAAAGTTGGAGTTAAAAAACTTAAAACACAGAACTTTAATTAAATAAAAAAGTAAAAAGGGAGAGGCAATTTAAATAAAGTTAAAAGATTACAATGGGGAGAGAGTGATTGAGAAGAGAAAAAAAAAGGAATAGAGACAGAAATAGAGAAAGAAAATAGAGTGAAAACAAAATAGAGAGAAAAAAAAAGACAGAATATATATATATATATATATATATATATATATATATACATATATATATATATATATATATGATATGGAGAAGAAAAGAAAAAAGATATAAATGGTTATTATAAAGAGAATAAGAACAAGAAGGAAAAGGAAAGAATAATGAGATCTAGTTAAATAGAGAAAGAGAGAAAGTAAGAATTTGACAGTATATAGAAAAAGAAAAAGAAAAAGAAAAAGATCTGCGTGTCAACCAATTTATGAACAATTATACAATTCAGTAATGAAACATATTATTACAAATACAAACAGAAGATACAATCCAAGCGTCAGAAATGAACGTGTCAAAAAAGGCAGTGAATGTATTCAGCTAGCATATTTATCCTCTTACATACGTCCACGAGTAAAATCAACGCAATTCAAACATACGTCTACCATTAATTAGGCCCTTTATGCTAAATGATATAAGTTTAAAGTTTTCGCGTTTTTATTAGATAAATATATGAATAAAAGAAGAAAATAATGATAAAACAATATTAAAATTATTATTAATAACAATAAACATAATAGTAATGATAATTGTAATAATAATAATAATAATAATAATAATAATAATAAAAACAGAATAAAATTAATATTTATTATCTTTTTAATATAACATATTTAGCCATAAGAGGAGATTAAATAAATTAAATAGGTCCAATAATTATAAATAAAAAAACTACTAATATTTATGTATATAAAAAGAATACAATACAAATATGTATATACACACACACACACACACATATATATATCCATATATACACACACACATACACACACATATATATATACATATATATATATACATATACATGCACATAAGTAAAGGTGTAACTATACTATTAAGTTGGAAGTTTAAGCTATTTAAGTATAGATATAAAGTCATATTAAATCACAAAATAATACATTCAAGACCAGATTACTAATAACACAGATACAAGTACACTTACCTATAAATATATAAATATATTCAGGCAAAAGAAGTAATTAAATCAACGAAATACTCAAAAGTAGCGACGCACATGTAGATAGTACCCAAATTAAAAATAATAAGATACATATGTATATACCCACAGAGAACCAACCGACATACAAATAAGCATATATATATATATATATATATATATATATATATATATATATATATATATATATATATATATATATATATATTTTCTCTCTTCTTTTTCTCTCTATTTTGTTTTCTCTCTATTTTCTTTCTCTATTTCTGTCTCTATTCCTTTTTTTTCTCTTCTCAATCACTCTCTCCCCATTGTAATCTTTTAACTTTATTTAAATTGCCTCTCCCTTTTTACTTTTTTATTTAATTAAAGTTCTGTGTTTTAAGTTTTTTAACTCCAACTTCTAAAGAGTTCCCACCTAAAATAAAAATCCATTATTCATTGAACTTTTGAATAGTCAAGTCGCTGCCTGATGATATCTGTTGTTTGATTGAAACAAGTAGCTACTTGTAGCAGCGGGATGTGAGCATGTTTATATAACAATAAACAAGTATTATCAGCTCTTTTTATTGAGCACTATCTAACAACCTCGTTGAATTCATTAGTCCATTACTTTTGAATATAAAAAAACCCGAGTATATATATATATATATATATATATATATATATATATATATTCGTATTTGATTTGTAGAATTAACATATTGATTTTAATTTTTAATTGGAGTATACTAAAATTAGCTCTCAATTATGGATGGGTGTTATGATGTAATGAAGCTGTAATGTACTGTGTTTACTTCACAGAGTAAATGAATTGTATATGAATAATTATATTGTAAAAGATTCTGAAATATTCTTGTAACATTTTTAAAAGCTTTGATGGCCCTAAGATCTACGTGTTAGAAGAGTACATGTGGGTTAAATGATATTGTTATTGATCCTTTTAGCAAGTAAAAATTTTCTTTTCTTGTGGGCACTGTCTGAATATCTCATTTCATATGTTTAGGCAAGCTGAATATAAATATTTTTCAAAACAGAAATGAATGCAACACCTATTCTCATCAATTATGTTAACGTAATTATACCTAGCTATGATTAACAACGATATATTTTTACAATATGCCTTTACTGAAAACGTAACTACTCCATAAGAGGCACCCAAACGCATTTAACCAGGTTTTTACTTGTGAATTCGGTTTAAACGCTATTACATGATTTGTTTTTTTCATTTCCTGAGTCGCTGATGATGTGTTTGGATAGAAAATATTTAAAACAAAAAGAGCAATTAAATAACATTCTATCTCTCAAATATGAAACATATGGGCTTTTATATAAATAATACGGATTTTAGCTTTTAGTACATCCATATTGATGTTATATATATATATATATATATATATATATATATATATATTAATATGTAAATAAGGCTACACATAATTTTCTCGTTTTATCCCGATAATGACTCGTAAAATCAAAATGAATGGTATTGATGTTACAGTATGCTCTTATATATATATATATATATATATATACATATATATATAAATATATATATATATGCATGTAGTATATATATATATATATATATATATATATATATATATATATATATATAATATGTATATTGCAGTAATGTGATATTGTAAGAGCCGAAAGAAATATGATCTTAACTTTGCCTACGTCATTGAAAAATGGGGTGCACCATCCCTAGATCGGATATATAATCCTTTCAGGTTTAGCCATGATTGGTCTAGTAATGTGGGATGTAGGAGATTATATATGCATAGGCTATGACGTTGACTTTTTACTTTTTCCATGGGAAATGTTATGCACCATCTCTAGGAAGGGTACTATTTATGCTGGGATTTTTTATGATCGGTTTAATCGTATGAGCTGTAGAGGATTATGCGTACATAGGTTATAACATTTAACATTGACCATAGCCTTGGAAATTGGTGTGCACTATTCCTAGGCTGGGGACATTCATCATGCCATGTTTGGTCAATATTTGTCTAGTTGTGTGGCCTGTAGTAGAGTTGTACACACAGACAGACACACAAACACACGAATGGTACTATTTTATATATAGAGTTATGCATATGTATACATGTATATATAGTGTATCACAAACGTGAATACACTCCTTATTTCTGGAAATATATAATTATATCTATTCATAGGACAACAATTAAAAAATTATTTTTTGATACAATGAAAAGTACTCTGCAGCATATATAACAGAGTTAATTTATTTTCCCCTCAAAATAACTCAAAATATAGCCATTAAAAGCTAAATCCTTGGCAAAAAAGTGAGTACACCCCTTACGAAAAGTTGTCAATATAAACATACAGCATGTCAACTCTTAATATTTTGTGTTGCCACCATCGTTATAAAAAACTGCCTTTACTCTCCTGGGCATGGAATTCACAAAAACTTCACATGAAGCCACCGGAATGCTCCTCCACTTTTCAATTACGACGTTGCGGAGCTGGCAGATATTTGAGACTTTGCGCACCTCCACCATCTGCTTGAAGATGCCCCAAAGAGGTTCTATTAGTGTCAAGTCTGGAGACATGCTTGGCCAGTCCATCACCTTTACCCTAAGCCTCTTCATTAAAGCAGTGGTTGTCCGGGTGTGTATTTTGGGTCATTGTCATGCTGAAACACTGCTCTGCGATCCAATTTATGGAGGGAGGGGACCATGCTCTGCTGCAGTATTTGACAGTACATGTTCGAGTTCATGTTTCCCTCAATGAAATGCAACGCTCCCATACCTGCAGCACTCATGCAGCCCCAAATCATGACATTCCCACCACCTTGCTTGACTGTAGGCATGACACACTTATCTTTGTACTCCTCACCTGGTCGTCGCCACACATGCTTAAGGCCATCAGAACTAAACAAATAAAATTTCGTCTCATAAGACCATATGGCATGATTCCAGTAATCTATGGGCTTTGTTGACATGTCTTCAGAAAACTGATTACAACCTTTCTTGTGTATTGCCTTCAGAAGAGTCTTCCCCCTGAGGTGACAACCATGCACTCCAATATGAGTACAAAGATAAATGTGTCATTCCTACAATAAAGCATGGTGGTAAACATGTCATGGCATGGGGCTGCATGAGTGCTGCAGGTATTGGAAAGTTACATTTCATATTGATATTCAATATTGAGAGTTGACATGTTGTATGTTAACATTGACAACTTTTCGTAAGAGTTGGACTCACTTTTGTTGTCAAGAATTTAGCTTTTAATGGCTATATTTTTAGTTATTTTGAGGAGAAGATGAATTAACTCTGCTATATATGCTGCAGACAGATTACTTTTCATTGTGTAAAAAATATTTTTTAGAGTTGTCCAATGAAGAGGTATACTTAAATATTTGAGGAAACGTGAGGGGTTTACTCACTTTTGTGATACACTATATATATATATATATATATATATATATATATATATATATATATATATATTAAAGTCAACCATGTTATTAGGCTTATAGCTGAAGAAATGTGTAGATTCATACGTTTAATGTGGGGCAGTAAACCCGCAAGAGTTCAAAATTGTAAGTAAATTTGTTTCAATGTGTGTATTGGTGCCGACAGCGCGAAGAGTTCATATTGAAACAAATGCTTGCGGAAATTACAAACTGCTCTTCTTCTCAGTTGACATCTTTTAAGTGTTGTTAAAAGAAGATGCCCAGCACTATTATAAACGAAATTGGAAAAAAAAAAAACTGATACTATATTTGAATAAACCTACTTTACATAGTGTTAATCAATGTATTTTAAAGCTGAACGGACGTCATAAACTGAACGCGTGCGTGACAATGTGACAGAAGTAGGCAGCGTGTTTTTTTCTGATGCATTTCAGTATGTATTTTTCGTGACAATGTGCATGGAAGTTTGGTAGTATGTCCATAATAGACTGTGATCGTGTATTGAGAAAAGTAATTTGCTTCTGTCATTCAAAGGGCAAAGGAGCTTGGCTGAACGTAATATCGTGTTGGTTCAACTGATGGGATTTTGACATTTCGATGTTTATGTACGAAGCTATTGGCGCGAAAATATGAATTTGCTTTTGGGCGCCAAAAGTGACTTCGATCGTTATTTCCATGCACATCATATGGCCACTGTCTTTTGTTTTGTTGTCGTTGTTTTCTTTGCAAATATTACTTCGGAAACTTCTCTTTTTACGAAAGTTCTCAAGCTATTAGAGGACGTTGTATGTGTGTTTACGCACGTTTTGTCTGTTACTCAATAGATCAAGGATACGTGTCAATTCTATATCAATTTTATTCCGTCGCCGTTTTTTAAGATAGTAGTTATATATTTTAAACAAACTCAACGCAATAGTTTTGCTTCCGATGCCCCTCACAAATATTTTAATTCGCCTCCATATCTCCAACGTGTATTATATGCATAGCAATTTAGTATTTATATCATTTGTAAATAAAGGCATTACGCCCATACAAACAATTCTTACCACTATTAGGATTCGTGTAGCGTTCTATAAAAAATGGCTGTAACTCGATCTTATATCAATGCAGAGATGTTTTTTTTTGGGGGGGGGGTATGTGATGACAATGAATAAAAATTAATGATTTTACAAATAACAGAAAATTGAACTGAGAATATTCTCGTCGTTGTGTCTACGTGACTGTGCTAAATCCGTTATAAGTAAATGAAAGAAAAAGAAGTGTTGAATCTATTTATCAAATATGATTTCATATGCAGATTTTACTGGAGCATTTTTGTTGTTGTTATTCAGTTGACATGCTTGGTGCCAAAGATTTTCAATGAACCGCTTCTTCCTTCATTATTTTTTTTTACTTCTCTTTCTTTTTCTTTCTGTCCTCTTCTTATTCTTTTTCTTACTCTTGTTTTTATTTCAATGTTTTTATATATACGGTTCAAGAGACATTTTTTTAAATTTTCAATTAACATATCAGTTTTCTAAACACAGCTTTTTTTTTAAGAACCAGCCTATGACCATTTTTTACCTTTTGTTTGTTTTTCTTCTGTACGTCTCCTTTGTTAAATTCTTATATATTCTCTTTCTACTCAATTTACGACTTTCGTTAATGGAGATCCATCTACTGTAAGTGTTGATCTTCCTATTATTATTATTATTATTATTATTATTATTATTATTATTATTATTATTATTATTATTATTATTTTAGTAGTAGTAGTACTTGTTGTTGTTGTAGAAATACTAGTAGTGATAGTGGTGCAAGTAGTAGTATTCTCTTGCACACACTCCCTTTACCTCTCCCCGTTTTAGTTTCTTGCTATGCACCAGTTGTTATGGCTGTTCTTCGTTTTTCGCTAAATAGACGCTTCCTTTAAGAGCTAATTTTTAAAGAAAGGACCTTCTTCGTAGGAATGTTCCAATAATGTACACTTTCTCCAAAGTTATCAGAGCTCATACTAGAGTAATGTATATCCAAATGGGGTACTCATGCACTTATTGATCCGTGCTGAAAAAATAACGTTATTATTTAAAAAAGCATGGGGAGTGGAGGGTGTTATATACATATTCCGTCCTTTAACCTTACAATTGAATAAAAAAGCATATCATAAAACTTTAATTAAACTTGGAAATACGATTTTAAAAAATAGCGCGGATCAGTAAGTGCATTAGCACACAAAATAATTAATCGGAAAAACAAATCACGGGAGACGTTATGTTAAGTTGACAGAAAAGTACGTGTGAAATTTTTTGTTTTGATTTCAAATAATGTTTTATCAAATAAGTTTTTATTATAATACCTTTACTAAATATATCATTTTACAAGTTTTCTGCTCTATCAAATACCTTTACTAAATATATCATTTTACAAGTTTTCTGTTCTATCAAATATCTTTACTAAATATATCATTTTACAAGTTTTCTTTTCTATCAAATATATTTACTAAATATATCATTTTACAAGTTTTCTGTTCTATCAAATACCTTTACTAAATATATCATTTTACAAGTTTTCTTTTCTATCAAATATATTTACTAAATATATAATTTTGCAAGTTTTCTTTTCTATCAAATATATTTACTAAATATATCATTTTACAAGTTTTCTGTTCTATCAAATACCTTTACTAAATATATCATTTTACAAGTTTTCTTTTCTATCAAATATATTTACTAAATATATCATTTTACAAGTTTTCTGCTCTATCAAATACCTTTACTAAATATATCATTTTACAAGTTTTCTGTTCTATCAAATATCTTTACTAAATATATCATTTTACAAGTTTTCTTTTCTATCAAATATATTTACTAAATATATCATTTTACAAGTTTTCTGTGCTATCAAATACCTTTACTAAATATATAATTTTGCAAGTTTTCGGTTCTATCAAATCGTTTCAATTACAATCGCTTTAACATAAGTATATCCTCTTTTCAGAATGTTAAATAGAAGATAGAAAAAAAGAAAATTCGCACAATTTTCTTATTTCAATTCAAGCTAGGCCGAAAAGCTGCTGAAACATCTCACAATATCAACAAAAGTTTTGGCTCAGTAATCATTAATGACCGCACAGCGCAATGGTTGTTTAAGAATTTCGTAAGGGCAACAAGAGTCTTGAAGATGATGAGCGTAGTGATCGGCCATCGGATGTTGATAACGATAAATTAAGAGCTTAATTCTAAGCCAATCCACGCACAATTGTTTGAGAACTTGCTTCTGAATTAGACGTAACGTATACGACTATTTCCAATCACATGAGAGCGATAAAAATAGGTAAATGACTCCCTCACGAATTGGGCGACAATCAAAAGAAACGCCGTTATGAAGTCTCATTTACCCTTCTTTTATGAATCAAGAATTACTCGTTTCTTGATCGAGTTGTAACTTGCGATAAAAATTAGGTACTTTACAACAATCGGCGACGCCGACAAAGCTTCGAAACATTTCCCAAAGCCAGAGCTGCACTAAGAGAAGGTCATGCTGACTGTTTGGTGGTCTGTGACCGGTCTCATTCATTACAGTTTTTTAATGCAGACGAAACCATTACGTCGAGAAGTACTCTCAACAAATTGATGAAATGCATCAGAAACTCCGACAACAATACCCAGCATTAATTAACAGAAAAGGCCCAATTCTCATCCACGACAATACCTAAACGCATGTTACTAAACCGACTCTGCGGAAGTTGGTCGAATTGCCTCATCCGACGTACCCTCAAAACCTCTCACCGACTACTTCTTTTTCAGACATCTCGAAAACTTTCTGCGTGAGAAATGCTTTAAAAATCTAAGCGATATTAAAAACGCCTTCAGCGACTTCATCGCCACGAGAACGCAATATTTTTACGTTACTGGCGTTAATATACTTGTTTTGCGTTGGCAAATGTGCATTGATTCTGGTGGTATTTATTTCAATCAATAAAATTTTGTTTGAGAAAAGATTTGTTCATCTGAATTTAAAAGTTAAAATCGTAAAAACTTTCTTGCCAATTTGATACAAAATTGTTTAAAGAGTTGACTTATCTGTCCTTCTACATATTGAATATTTGAGGTAATTGCTAGTGTAACACAATTACTGTCGTCAGCAATTTACTGTATCGGTTAATGGAACAAATATAGTGTTTGGAATTTTCGTACTACTGTTAATATCTTAGGTGTTATTTGCACAACGTTCTGGTCGATGTAAACTCAGCGCTTCTTATGGTGTATCTTGCCAAACTCGGGAATTTTTTATCAAACTTGGGAATTTGCACGAGATTTTAAATGGAATCCTTTATTCAATCCATTGCGGTAGCATGTTTGCATTCCGTCAGCCATGACTGGCTAAGAGTCCTAATTATCTGCAATTATATTTTTGTGTATTGCCATCACCGACGATTTAAACACCAACTTCAAAAAGAGTGTAACTTTTACAATTAAATATTACAAAGTACCCTATTGGCAAGTACCTGTGGCGCTATTGGTAAAATACTTGGTAATTCATGGGGATAATGGATAGTTTGATCAGATTATTGTCAGTTTGAAGACGACAAGACAATTTAAATGATTATGATTATTGGAATGATAAATTAATGCCACGGCTTCTGACAATTATGTTGACGAAAAATTACCTTTGCGAAACCAGAGAAGTGTTTTTTTTTTATGTATGTGCTCATCGTCAGAAAATGCAATGATGCTGCGCATAAGGGTAAAACAAGGCTGATCCAAGCGCAAGATTAGAGTGTTTTGTTTTGTTTTTTTACTCGGGTCTACAGAAGAAATAAACAGACCTAGCTGTAAGTTTAGACACAGTTTCCTATCTAAGACTTATTAAGACCAGATAATGGTTCGAGTGTAGAACGGAAAAAAGGGGACAGGAGAGTTGAAAAGCTGGGGTAAAATGGTAATGTTTATATTATCTCTAGGTGTTTGTATGTAAGTAAACAGTTGATTCTATTAAATTTAAATTTCTTTAATATTTCTACGGCAGCCATTAATCCTAACTCTTTCTACCCCCACCTCTAACGACAGTTTAAGTATTAGGTTAAACTTGACTCTTATGCATTGCTTGAGTATTTAACATCGTGCATATGAGCGTGTTGTAAAGTATAATAAGCAGCGATGTATAGCTGGCTCGCGAGCAGATTAAGAGTAGCAGCAGCCGAAAAAAGCATATATGCAAATTAAGAAGTGTACGCGAGAAGAAAAACTAAGAAAAAACGATGCACCATGTGGACGACGAAAAAAACGCGGGTCGAAGAAAATGAACTTTTAAAGTCGAGAACGAGAATGGGCCGGCTGTGGCCGGCGTGCGCTGATATAAAGGGGAAGCACGCTCAGGATAAGTGGACATGTTACAGCGAAAGAGTCTTTAAGTAAAAAGTAACGGTAATATATGATTTTGCGTAAAAGGAGACGATGCCGACCCGAATTTTTTATTTATTCTTTCCAGTTTTACTTTCATGTATTACTAAAATAAAGTGTAACGCCACGCAACGTTACAGGTAATGAACGTGAATACTTAAATTAAACCAATAATTATCTCCGTACTGAAACATTGCTGCAATATAGTGTGAAATTCTTTGCAATTTAGCTTGATTGAACATGAAAAGTGCTATTAGAAATTGCGCAATCCTCACTTTACTCTACTCGTCTGATTTGGTACTTTTTATTATGATATAAAAATATCTCTTAAGTAATAACGAGGCATCTTTTTTTAGTACATGAATACACTTACGATTATGTGCTGAGCTATCCTTCAGTTTAAATAACCGTGTAATTGTATTTTGTGCAGAATTCACCATGGTCAGTTTCTGTAAGCTTCTTCTGAATAAGGAGGTTTCTATGGAACATGAAAGCACAAGCAGTTGTTAATCGAATGATTATCTCAATAAGGTCAATTTATAATTTTTATTTCGACAAAATTTTGTGAAGATACCTCGTATTCCTCACACGTACAGCGCCTGGTATTCCCAATTGTTAACCTCTCTGGTGCTGACCAGATTAAACGTCGCTTAATTTCTCTTATTTTCGCTTAACGGATTCAACTAGTGTGCCAACGTGATTATGTAGCACATAAGAAATAATCAGAGAAATTGTTATTAGTTCTAATTTTATACAAAAATTGCTCATCGCCTACAAAGGTAAAAATCCAATCAGAGGTAAGGGTTAGTGAGATTTTACGTGGAACACGACTATGAAATGATTTAGAACAATAATTCCCGAGTGTCTATAGATGCTCTATTGAATGATATGTGATTACAATTCATATTTCAAACAGAAGAGGACAATTCTTCTATTATTTATTAAAAGAGCGGTAATTATTTTAAATCTGAAAATGATTATTGCGAGGGGCGTTCCAAAAGTAAATCTTCTTGTTTAAATTCTGTTCGGAGAGATAAGAGAAGATTGCAAATTGTATTGTTATAATAAACGAACTTATGCATGTAAGACGTGAAGTTTAATCTTTCTGTTTCATATATTGACGGTGTGGTACTCTAAGAATGTATTTTTTGTCACGGTAGTGCGTCAGAAGCAGAGATACGTATTTGAATTTCTGGCAATAGTGCATTGAGAATAGTGGTGGCTATTGTAAAAAATAAATTGTAGAGCACAAAAGCGCGTTTGTTTAAACAGTTCTACTCCTTTCTTCGTAGCTCTCAACGGTTTTCAGTTTAAAAATAGGAGGCTTTATTTTTGGAACGCTTTCTCAGACATGAAATATCATTTAAATGTTAATAATATCGACGTGAAACGATGTGGCGTATACAGTAATATAGGGCTTCATTACTATATACTAAATATAGTACGCATTTTACACAAAAAAGCCAAAACATCGGAATTATTTTAGAGTGTGTACAGAGTGGAACGATACATTTGTCATTATTAACAAAACAACAGTGCAGCTTTATTTTAAAACTTTTATTGAAAGAATCAAATCAGATAAATCGCTTATGTAGTTGAGCTGACATCCATGCAATGTGGCCGCTTTCAGCCTCAATCACCGCATCGATATTGGTCTGGAACTGGGAACATGCCTTTTCCACAAGCGTCAACAGAAGCGGGGCGACTAATCGGCAGATGGCGGCAATCAGGCTGGTTTTGGTGTTGTGGAAGATCATGTTTGTGATGTTCTCCACATATGACCAAACGACGTAGTTCAGTGGGGTCAGGTCGAGGGAGAAGAGGGACAAGACAGGAGGGTACAAAGTCAGAGAACTCTTTCTGAAACCAAACATGGATCTCTTTGGACTGAGCTTTGCTGCTACAATTTTTTGTGCCACCGTGTATACAAGCTATACCTGACTTGATTTTTTTTTTATTAAAATCTTCCGAAGTCTTTTTTTTTTCAGATTTTGATTCTAGAAACACAATCTTTTTTTTTTATTATCTTCATGTATAAATATTACTGACTATATAATGAGAAAAAGTAGGAAAGACCACCAACAGCAATGAAATACGAGAAATACTCCAACACTCTCTATGCTGCAAATGGCACTTATATCTTTCTCACTTCATCCCTCTTATATATAGTTTGTATCTCTTCTTTTTTTTTACACGTTTTAGGCGTCACGGAATATTAATATAAGACGATGCATAGAAGTTTTATTGCACAGTTAAATACCATAACTAGAAAAGACGCACGTGTTTAGAAATTCATATGCTAAATCAGTCTATATTTCTATAAAAGTGAAAATGTCTGTGCGTGTATCCGTCTGTGTACATTTCCCTACCAAATAACGCTATCAATTTTCGGTCTAGAGATTTGAGATTTAACATAAAAGGTACTGAGATTTGAGGAAAATCTCTTTAATAAATTTTCGGCTAGAAATTTCGCGTTATGAGATAAAAGTTCAACGATTTGAACTTTGAGATATCTACCAAACTCCTTCCCCAATTTTAGGTCTAAACACTTGAAATTTTAGATATCGATTATTTGGACATGGATCTAACTTAATAATTTGAGCCCCAAAAATAAATGTTAAGTGGTAATAATTGAAGTCAAATTTTTTAAAAATTACCTCTGCCGTCTCTACCAAATTGTTTTTGATGTAAACATTTGAAATTTAACATAAACGGTGTTCAGACATAGGGCAACCTTTTTAATCGTGTTTTTTTGGCTGAAAATTGGGTTTCCAAGGGTTCGAAGTTGAAAAGATTTTACCTTAGCCGTCTCTAGGAAACTATGTAGTGATTTTGGTACGAAACATTTGAAATTTTACATAAAGGGTATTCAGGCAAGCAGTAAGCTTTTTAATCGTAGATGCCAAGGGGTCAAAGTTCTAAAGATTTGCACTTTGCATTCAGCAGTATACTATGGAGCAAAGTTTGAGTCTAAATATTTAAATTTTTATATAGAGGGTATTCAGACGTGCAGAAAGCTTTTAAATCAGATTTGGCGTAAATCTGGCTGCCAAAACATCAGAGTTGAACGAGTAAACTTTTGCAGACTCTACGAAACTAATCCGCCAATTTTCAGTCTAAACACTTGAAACTTTAGATGTAGCTCACTTGGACATCAGTTAAACTATTTAATATATATATATATATATATATATATAAATATATATATATATATATATATATATATATGCATATATATGTGTGTCTGTGTGTACATAGGATTATAAAGTTATGGCTCGTGCAAAGCCAGGCTGAACTGCTTGCTTTAAATATATTTAAGTTTTTGTTATCGACAGTGTAAATAAAACTGCTAAAAATGATACTTGGAACGTTTTCGTTCCTGTGTTTCATATTTTTATTTACTTACTAAAACAGGAAACTAAATTGCTTGGCAAAAATAGAGTATTTTGCGTTTTTAAAATACACACACACACACACACACACACACACATATATATATATATATATATATATATATATATATATATATATATATATACTAGCAAAAGTACCCGTCGTTGACTGGGTTCAAAAACAGCCTACAGCAAATGGGCTCTGATTTATGAAAATATGATAGGTTATGAAAAGGAAGGGTTGTAAATTTGGGTTGAATTTGGGGGTATCAAAACCAAAGCAAAATATGAAAGTAAAAATAAAATAGATAAACCCCATAATTTATTATATCATACCTGTTCACACTGAAACACTAATCACAATATTCTGTGGATCTATATTAAAAAACCGTGTTAAACTTTGTGACATATTTCTATTCTATGGAGGTCAGGTGCGAACGAATACCACATAATTTTATTATGCCATATGTCTTCAAACTGAAACATAATTATCAAAGTATACTTGCGCAGATAAATATGAAAAGTCTTTATTAAAATTTGTGCCTATTTCCATTCTATGCAGGCCAGGCGCGAACGCAGACCCCACAATTTTATTATACCATATCTATTAAAGTTAAAACACTTATCAAAGTATTCTTATGTACATCTATATCAAAACACTTGTAAACGTTTTTTTTAAATTCTTTAATTGTTTATTTCCATACTTTGTGGACCAGGCGCGAACGCAGACCCCACAATTTTAACAAACCACCGTTCTGCCAGATCAAACATACCCATTCCTCTGTCTCGATACACCTTCTATCATTATATGTAATCAGCTTTTTTTAAAATAGTCAAGCATAAAGGAGCCTATTCGTGACCAGACACACACACACACACACACACACATTCAGCTTTGTATTATAGGTATATAGTTTTTGTAATGAAAGAAAATTATAGAAATGATGTAAATTTACAAAAAATTCCTCGCTCAATTAATTCTTTTAATTGGGTTACGGAGCTTATATATTGTAGTATAATAATTCTTCAAGTTCCAAATAGCCAAAGTTTTTACAGTTGGACATTTATTACTTTTCGAAATATATCCATTACAATACTGTTTCGTATTGCGATTAATAAGTCTGCAAAATCATGTTATAGCTGCATATTTAGTCACATATTCTTCAGATATTTACCTTCAAAATCTATAAAAACGCCATTTTAAACAGCTTACCAGCACAGTCTATATTTCTCTTCCTCCCTCTCTCTATCTCTCTCTTTCGTTCTCTGTCTTTCTTTAATAAGATACACATAAATACCTTCTTGTGAAAAGGAATAAAAAAACGTCAACTATAGAATCAAATTAGTAAACACAAAATTAACATGCTGATTCCTAGAATAATGAAAAATCATTCCTCGACTATGATATGGATCGACTGAACGTTGTGAAAATCGCACTCAAGATGAGAACTATAGTCCGATGAATCCAAATAATACAAATAATCAATCCTTATCTCAAAAATTCAGAAATGTCAAGTAGATACCAATTTAGCAAGATTCACTGAATTTCAGTTCCTCTTGAGATGCCTTAATATTGAAGCCTTTAATTTTGTTTTATTAATTTGCTTAAACATTTTATTTTATTAATTTGCTTAGAAATGTCACACTTGAACACTGGAAAGAAGAATACTAACTTGCCCCTAAGTTACATATTTATGTTTTTTGTTTCTTTTTTATTTCATTTTCTGCTCGCGAGACACAACAGAACCATTAAGCAAGGTTTCAATAAGCACGGTGAAAAATAATGGTACCTCACTAACGTAAAAATTATATTTCTATACATAGAGATCGATTTATTTTATGATTCAATAGAAATCTCCTTTTATCATCTGAAAGCATCGTCTGGACGTCAACTAAAATGTTTTTTCCTAGAAAAATAAACGATGCAATTTTTCATCATCTCGATGGCGTGGTTGTTTTTGCCGAGAACAATGCTTTCTTCTGTCGCAAATATTAATAGAGAGTAACGTTTATATTAAGATCTAAACATTGAGAAATGTTGCCGAATACATTGGATTTATTTGAAAGATTTATATGTGCTGACATTGGCACTTCTTGCAAATTGTGGAAGTACTCATAAAGGAATATATTACTTGCTTACTTATTGAGAATGTTCTAAGCAGTTATAAACACATGAGATTAATAAATTATTATTATTATTAATTAATAAATGCACGTTGTCAGCTTGTCAAAAGATAGCATTGAGTTAAACGTATTCTATAGATATAAAATTATTCCAGTATTATATAATGCGTAAAAAATTACACATCGGTCTAGTGCTAGCAGATTAGGCTATATGAAGATACCGGCTACCTGACTTAAAATGCAATAAAGATTGATTTTATAGTTTTTTTTCTTTTCTTTTGTAAAAAAAAACATGTTCTCCAATGTCAAAGAAAAAAAAATAAGAGGGTTTGTCTACAAAACAACCGCACAATACATTATTAATCAATATTTGAATATATAGAATACTTGAAATATAAACGCCCTTTTTAAAATTACTGAATTCGGGAACGAAATTATCCGAAAATGTTCAGTATATCGTAAAACAAAAACAACCAAATTGACTCACCTATTCTTATTAAATAAAGAATTTACGTACTGTAAAGTCTAGTTACAACCAGATTTACCAGCCAGATTTACAACCTATTTGGGAGTAATAGATGGTGTGTATAGGAGGATGCTGACAACTGTTTACAAAACTAAAAACCTAACGCCATAAAATTAATTTTGTCCTGATACACATGCGATTCGAGACCGTTTGTGAATTCAATACTCTATAAACTTCTTAATGTACGTGTTTGTTAGAGAAAGTTTTGTGATATGAATTTGTATTAATTTTAATAATAACATTGACGCGAAATATCATAGTGTTGACCCATCTAAGATTTACGAGGTGCCTAAAATAAGTTTACAAAGTTTTGTTCGTACACCTACTCTTATTGATAGTACACACATGAAACTCTATTCGCCTTCGAAGTAACCTCCTCCGGTTGCAATGCACTTGTTGTACCGTTCCAACAACTTCTAGGCCCCATGGAAGTTCTCTCATGTGAGAGTGTCAATGACCGTCGTCACAGCCTCGTTCATCTCCTCAATAGTTTCATAACGACAGCTTCTCTGCGTCATAGAAAGTTGATCCAGCTTTCATCGCAGGCCAGCAGAGCATCAGGAACTGTGGGATCTCAATTAATCAGCTCGACCATCCCTCTACTGTCATAACAACGTCTTTCCTTCTGGTCTTTTCTAAAAACACTTGGGATAAATATCGCACAACTCTTCTGCATCTTTAGTTTCTCGCGAATGATTCTGTGTACAGTTCCCACACTGCCATAAAATTATACATTATTGTCTCTATAGACACAAAACGGTCCTTCTCAATGAACTTCTTTGTTTGGCAAATCAAGTTTGACGTTCTGACTCCCTTGCTCCTTTCACACCTCTCATCATCCCTACAGATTCCCTTTCTTATTTAAATCTCTTATGCCACTCAATTCATTCAAAATGGTCCAAATACAGTCTTAAGCATTCCATACGTTTCTATAGCATTTTTCCAAGTTTAATTTTATTGCATGTCTTCCAGACTACATTTTTGAAATTCACTAATTGTGAAAATCTGGATTTAGTAGGGCGTATTCAAATTCCAGCTGTAGCTGTTCATTAGAACCTGAAATCATCAAAATCGGTATGTCATCTCATAAGATGTATAGCAATAACATACTAAATTTTCAATAGTCCACGACAATTTAGAATGCCTGCACAAAAAATTTGGAACCTTATTGAAGGCACCTCGTAGTCAGAAGCAACTCAAAATTGTTACAAGTAATTAATAATAATAATACTGAAGATTAAGTTTCACCTCCATACCAAATGTTATTAGTTCTGACGCAAGTTTAGAACCTAGTTATCTGCGGAGGGTTTTGTAGTTAAAATAAAAGGGACAAAAGAACACATAATTATATGGTAAAGAAATTAACAAGCGAAAACATTGCTGTTTAATATATATATATATATATATATATATATATATATATATATATATATATATATATATATATATATGAGTGTGTGTGTGTGTGTGTGTGTTAAATAGTTTATCTTCGTTGATGATATTCAAACAATAACTAGGCAGTTACTTTTGTAAAAACTTTTATTGCTTAAATTACGATGCAGAAGGAGGCATGTGTAGCTGTTTCCATTAGTAACAGAAATTGCCTAAAGTCGAAGAACCTGCTTAGATTGAATACAATTTTAAAAAAAGAAAAGAACCTTAAACAAAATAATGTTATCTTCCTTACAGCATGAACAAACAAAGAAACAAAAATGGCTATTCTTACTGAAATATTTACATTTTACGACGTATAGGGCAAACTTTGACAATCATACAGACGGTACTTTAGATATTAACATGCATGACATAAATATTTATTAGAATTTCACGAGGAGTTGTGGTTGTTTTGATTTTGCACTAATCGAGTGTTGATTTGTTTATAAATTTTGATCAAATTATTTTCATTTTATTGCCTTTATGAGCGTAAGCCATTCGAAATAGTAATATCTCCTAAGAATATTATTGTTTACTTTTCGGGTTTTTATTTTTTGTTATTATTATCGTATCTTTTCCCAAGCAAGTTACGTTCAGGCGCAATAGTGAACAATGTTACTTATCATGGCAATATAAACTTAACAAAGAAAATGAAACAGTTGTTTTGTTATCCATACAATGTGCAATGCATTTGTTTTAAACAAACTAAAAGCAACGTATTCTTCGTTGAAATTAGTCATCTCTACATATTAAACAAATTACAGTTCCGCAGGGATTAATCATTAGTAAAAGTGTAGCTGTCTTTGTCTGAATAGAAACAGGTGTATATTTCGATAGAAAAAAAACGTGTGTATATATATATTAAAAAAAAACGAGCGTACACTGTTTTTCTCGTTTACACGTCTCTTATGATTATTTTTCTCATAAGTTAGTAGGAAAGACTTCTACTTGTTAAGTAAATAATCAGTCAGATTTCTGAATTAGAGTTAGAAATAAAATATTGAACAGGACTAAAAACTTGAAACTAAGAGTAACTTACCGGAAATATTTTTCTAACAACAGCTATTGTTGAGAATGATGAAGGAGAAAATAATTAAACACACACACACACACACACACACACACACACACACACACACACACACACACACACACACGCACGCACGCACACGCGTACACATATCTATATATCTTTATTACAGTTGCCACATTTTAAAATGATGAAAAAACATGAACCATATTCGAATGTTATAAAATGAATAAGTCGATTAAAAAAAAATCACGAATTGTAATGGAACCCGAAGCGCTTTTCATTATACAAACGTTTCAAAGATATATGTCTGAATGTTTTGGTTTTTTTCCCTGTAGAAATACTTATTATATTTAGATTTTAAGTATAAGTATTTCTACAGGAAAAATAACATTCAGCCATATATCCTTGAAAAGTTTGTCTGACAAAAAGCGGTTCGCTTTCCATTACAAATCTTGATTTTTTAATCGACTTTTTAATCGACTTATTTATTTTATAACATCCGAATATTGTTCATTTCTTTTTCATCATATGTATACATCCATATATATATATATATATATATATATATATATATATATATATATATATATATATATATATATATGTGTGTGTGTGTGTGTGTGTATATATATGTTAGACTTTGCGTCCATTAAAAACGCGGAAAATTATAGCCCGTTGACTTAGAATGACTGTTTCATGCCAAATTAATTTATGAATTTAGTTAAATCAGTGTTCATTTTTATATGAAATATTAATCCTTATAAAAACCTATAAATTATTAACTTTGCGACGAGTGGATATCATAATAGATAACACGCTGCAGCTTATCACCGTGAGAGTAAATACACAATTTCAGTTTGTTTGACCCAGCACTATCGGAGAAACAGTAGAATAAACAGACAGACAAGTAGACAGGCACACATGTGAAATGTAATATATAATATATATGCACATTCGCTTAATCAAATAAATAAAATACATGAACATTACATGACACTGAGTCTGCTAATTCTTCCATTCTTCTTGGGTTACATGTTTCAACGTAATGCTAAGAAATAATCAACGCAACAGTATTAAAGAAACGTGTCTAAGCTTTTATCGAACTTGGCGTGCGTAGTTTTTTTTCTGCTAGTGATTGTAGAGTCTATTATCAGTATTTCAAAGCATAGAAGAAATCCAATCGAGCATTTATACACTAGTATTAGAATAGCGAAGATAGATTATCAACCTTATTCAATTCCGATTAGAATCACTGCAATTTTTCTGAAGTGACGTCCTCAATTCCGCGACAAAGTGAATTATTCTAAAAGTAATGGAAGATGTTTATCTGCCATTATTATATTTAAGACATTTTTTAAGAAATTAATTTATCTTTACTTTATTTTATTTTACTTTTATTATGTTTTTTATATTTTATATACTATAATTTACTTTCTATATAATTAATTTTTATATTTTATTTTAATTTATTTCATTTTTTAATTATTATATTAGAAAATATGTAAGAAAAACAGGAATATAATTGTAAGCGTTTAATATAGTATACAAATCCCTAAGGCTAGATAAGCATTGTCCCCAAAAAACAAAGGCTACATTGAAGTTTTTAAATTTGAAATATAATTTTAATATAAGTTAATATGAATAAAATTTTTGTCAAATTTGTCCATCCATTATTATATAGTTTAATAAGCGAAATGGAAAGGAATGATGATTGCAAATAATAGTGTAGAAAATGAGTCGCAGAGAGAATGACTATATCAATAAAAAGAATGACTATATCCATAAAAATAATGACTATATCAATAAAAAGAATGACTATATTAATAAAAAGGATAACTATATCAATAAAAAGAATGATTATCAATAAAAAGAATGACTATATCAATAAAAAGAATGACTATATCAATAAAAAGAATGACTATCAATAAAAAGAATGACTATATCAATAAAAAGAACGACTATATCAATAAAAAGAATGACTATCAATAAAAAGAATGACTATATCAATAAAAAGGATTACTATATCAATAAAAAGAATGACTATATTAATAAAAAGAATGACTATATCAGTAAAAAGAATGACTATATTAATAAAAAAGAATGACTATATTAATAATAAGAATGACGAAATCTATCAATAAAGAAAAAATATTAGAATTTAAGACAAGTAAAGAGTTGTTGATGCACGATAGTTTGAAGCGCTATAAGAACGTTGAGAGTTGTATAGCTTGTAATAAGTTTTTTTGCAAGGAGGCATAACTTATAAAGGCTCGATGGCTGCTCGATAATAAGGGTTAATGAGTGGACGGTGGTTACTAATCTCACAACGTAGTGACCGTTACTAGTGGAAATGGGGTAACATTCCATTATTTAAGTAGACTGTTTTACAAGAAATTTGACTTAAAAGTCGACCGTGTTGTATTCAGCGAAACAGGCAGTTATAGGGAAGAAGCTTTGTTCATGAAATGTGTGTTTAGATTTAGATACAGATACAAAAAAGGAGACATTAGGTTGATAATAGTTGTAGATAGACGAATGCTTTTTGTGGAAGTTTGGACCGAAGTTCCGAGAACAGCACTTACCAGGAAGATTATGATAAAGAGGTAGGCTCGAAACGTCTATTTTCTAAAATATATGGTTGCTGGGACGAGAAAAGAGCATCACTTATTATATTTTCGAAGCCGATTTTGAACTCAAACACGACAGAACAGATGCTCTCTGCAACTCACCAAATGTAGATGTGGCAACAATGGTAAATTTTAGGACGTTATTTTTTAGATTTCTTGTAGTCGAATATTGCGTCGTGAGTGAGATAAATTCTGGAGTTGTAGAATGACGCAACAATTTTCTAGTTAACTTGGTAACAGATTTAATGTAAGTTTTCTATTTCAGGTAAAGAAGGCCACTTCGAGACGAGAGCCATTTACATCAATTCGGGTCAAGTGAAATTCACAGCGCTGTTACTGAATGTTTATGAGACTGATTTTTGACGTTAAAATTAAGGAGCCTTTTTTGCCCCATTTCACCACGTACTTCAGGTTGAAGAGGAAACTCAGAGAAATCTTGTTTGTTGCTGACTTTTGTTATGTTGCCATATATTGTAGCATCGTCTTCGTATATGTCGACGAATGAACCTAGGATGTGATTTGGTAGATTATTGATCAGATAAAGGAAGAAAATTGTGGGCATTATAGATTCTTGAGACACGCAAGCCTTGATACTTGAACTTTGGACTTCTGTCCATCGACTGCTTTTTTTATAAACTTATAAGAAAAAACGGATTCAAGAAGACATTTCCATATATTTCAAGATTTAAGAAGACATTTCCATATATTTTATAATTAAAAATCTTGTTAAGTAGAAATTTATGCCAAATCATATCAAACGTCGTTGATATATCAAAGCTATTGCTTTAGAGAGTAAACTCCCGTCGATAGTACATCAGCTGCAGATTTCGCAGGACAAAAACTGAGTATGTTGTTTTTGTTGATGCAGTTTTAAATTTTTCTATTTAACACAAACCCAAAGAACCCACTCATGACACATAGAAAACTGATTGGTCTGTACAGAGACGAAGAAAACCTTGTTTATTTTAAAATTCTAGATGAACTAATGAAGTTTTCTAAGGTATTAGGAAGAATTGTTACTTCAGGCATTGATTGAATAGTATGCCAGAATTGGTGATAGTTCTGGTTCACGATTTTGGAATACTATGACTCGAATATTGTCAGGACTTGTTGTGTTGCTGGCATCAAAGATCTTGATGAGTGTGTTCACATAGCAAACTGATATATAAATGTCTCTAAATTATTTTTGCTTTTGGGAGGAAATTCGAGAGGTAGATGACCTTAATCACAGATGTTATGGATGCAGAGTTCATTAGAGGATTTAGTTTGGTATGATGCTGACAAAATCACGCCTAGCACGCTGATGATGTTCGCGATAGACGACACGCATCTGTTTAGGCCATTGTATGTTATTCACTAATATGAGTCAAGACTCTCTTCTACTTTGGACTTGATTGACTGAGCATATGGCCTCACATTTTCTATGGTCATTTTACAATGATTGCTAGCAGTTCTAAAGGCGACATTAGTTTCGGAGCATCTATTATGTTCAAGGCTATTGACTGCTACCAGCCTCGCTATCCTTAAATATACGTGAACCGTTATTATGTGTTCGATACACGTCACAACAACATTCACGTTGGCTCTTCTGTGAATACCTTCCAAACAAATCAGGGAAACTAATGCCAACAATAGAATATAAGCAAACTAAAACAATTTAAAATGCCGATTCACATTAAAAGAATCTAGTGTGTAAAATTACAGTAAAGAAGCCCGTACAATGTCCGACAGAAGTCAACACATAGTTTACTTCAATATAAAAGGATTATTCCGAGCTGACGTGTGAGAAAGTTGATATTGACAGGACTGACAACTAGGACTGCCGTGTTCGAATCCTATAGAATCTATATCACAACTTTTAATATGTTTGTAACCTTCCGAGGATCTTTTATCTAAATATCTTCGTGTAAAAAGGAAAAAAGCAACTACAGAATAAAATTAGTAAAAACAAAATAAACATGCTGATTCCTACCTTAATGAAGGATCTTTCTTCGACTATGATACACAAAATTACAATGTTCTCAATCGAAATTCAATAAAATAAAAATTCAAGGCGAAATTGAATTTTTGTTTTCTTGAATGACTATTGTATCCTCCTTTTTGTCATTGTCTACGATCCTTCACACATATGGCAAACAGATCATGCTTATTTTTGCCAAATTTAATTTTTTTTAAATTGAAATGAAGACCATATTTAAATTTCCTTTACATACTAGTTTTCATTGAATCTCTAAAATAAATTGCAGATCGAGAAAAAATGGCGAGATCCACATGCAAAAAATGACAGAAGTGAAAATGCCTTTAAAATACATCAGTACAATCTACAAATGTGCAGATCTGTTGAGGCAAACTGAGAAAACTTTCTCATCTAAATCATCCTATCTTAGGAATGTTTTACTTATCCGTATTTCTAAACACAATAAATGTTTTTAGATTGTGGGGCGTATTTTTTTTTCAAATATAAAAGTATATTTTTCACGAGTTTGTTTCTACATTGTGTTAACAGTTTCACATTCGAACTTATGAGCTGAAAGATATTATAGTTTAAGAAGACAGGCTAAATAATGGTCCAAAAAAATGGCAGTTGAAACCAAGAAAAATTTGAGTTGTAAAAGTTTGTAGACGAAGACGAACGATTGATTTTCCAAAGTACCTCATTTGTGAAGACGAAAAGTTAAATGCAGAATTATTAAGAGATTCAGTATATTTATGAAGTCATACGATTTCTGATAGGCTGATACCAGATCGCGGTTCCATCTGATGGGTCAGTTCCTATAACCTTCGTGTATAATTAGAACGTTTCAGTTTTTGTAACCATGCCTTCACAAATATACCAAATATATGGCAACATTAACAGCTATCAAGATAACATATTTTCTAAGTGTACATTTTTTAAAGGTAAAATTCCATTTTATAAAAACCGTTTAACGCTATGAGAAAATCAAATAACGCATTTTTGATATAATTACAAGTAAAATAACTAAATTAAAATTTTTAAATGATCATATGATGTATCACTCTTTCTGTCTGTCTCTCTGTACTTCTCTTTGCATATATATATATATATATATATACTTCTCTTTGCATATATATATATATATATATATATATATATATATATATATATATATATATATATATATATGCAAAGAGAAGTACAGAGAGACAGACAGAAAGGGTGATACATCATATGTTCATTAAAAAATTTAATTTAGTTATTTTACTTGTAATTATATCAAAAATGTGTTATTTCATTTTCTCATAGCGTTAATAGCTTACATAGGATATTACTCGCTAGAAACCATATATATATATATATATATATATATATATATATATATATATATATATATATATATATATATGAGAGCAAGACCAGTGAAACGACTTTGATCGGTGGAAATATAACACTAAATCCAGAACAGCTACAAAACTCTATCCCAAAGAACCAAATAACCGTTGATTATCTAATGTATAATCGAATGTGAGACGTAAATTACTGACTATGGATGAAGAGATAACATGCTTACACAGTACACAGGTAGATGCGAGCGGTTGCTAGTTGTAGTCATTCTTGAATCAACAAAATTGCAGGCATTGATGACAGTAGATAAAAAGTAAAGTATATAGATTCCACTGCCTTGCATTGTATTAGCAGTGGCTGTTATATTTGGCGATTATTATTGTTTTAGGGCGGTTACCTGCCTTTACAACTGTCGGTGCATGGCTTTCAGTATCAATCGCTGTCATCTAGTGATGGTATGACGGTCATATGCATTAACTGGGGGATATTTATCTTTTTAGGCGGTTACTTTTTTGATGGCTATGCTGGACCTTGTAGGCACTATTAATTTTTGATGCATTGAGACGAATATGTGTTGGCATTGGCTGCTTTAACAACTCTTTTTTCACAGTCGTCGTGTATTATTGAATTGCTACGATGACCTATGAAGTGTTCGCTGCATTGGTGTAAATGTTATATCGCAACACGTGTTTTGTAAGTATGCAGAATGTACTGTATTTTATATCATGTATTTATACCATATATGATAGGTATTGTTTACTTAATTTTTAGTTGCCTCCCATATTTAGACTGGGTTAATAAATAATAACGTCATTATTTCAGCACAATCCATATTTTGCATAATACATCCATGTGTAAAATCGTAAGAGTTTTTTGTTTTATTTTACTTCAGTCGAAGTTCTCAGAAATCAAGGGACCCACGACCTGGGGCTAACACTTGAAGTCTATATGAGATACATAGATATTCGAATGTTCCATTAAAGTTCTTTATCTCTCAAGCACTGAGTTAGTAAAGAAATTGAGAACATTATTTTCCTCTCACCAATTAACCATTTTTATACGTTGTAGTATATCTTTCATGTTGGTTTCATGGTCTTACTGGATTCCAGGACAAGAATTTATCTAGTCTGGTGGAGTATCCAGCTTCATGCTATTACTTGAGGTAATATCACTTGGAGAAGGTGCACCCTTCCTGGGAAAAGCTGTTGGGTAGCCGTGGTGACGAGATGTTATGTGGGCTGCGAATACTACGTGATTTTGAATATTTGGTCAGGGTTTACTTCTATGGAAAAAGTATCCTCATGCCAGATTGTTCTGACAAGCCCCTGTACAGAGAGACCTTAGACACTCGAGGATTGTGTCTAGTAGGCATTCAAGTTCTCCCATGTAAGAGCCTGAACGCGATCCGGTATGTTGATTAAGGCACAATTTGTAAAAGTATATGGTCTAAAAATCTATTGATTCTAAAAGTTATTTTAAAATATTTCGTTTTCATTTAATGTTATTTTATTACCGTCCCAGCAGGACTACCCATCGCTGCTTGAGACCGTATTAAACAATGAAAAATGAAATTGATTTTGAACATATCTGTTATTCTTAGGAGAGATGGATTTTTATGTCTCTATATCATTTGCTATCTCGAGCAAAATAATATTTTACCTAACTTAGGACGTCATTTACAAAAATTATCCATGAAAGAATGTTACCTACCCTAGGAAATGTAATTAACAGCACGAATATGAAATAATATTACCTTTCCAAGAATAAATAAAAATATAAATAAATAAAATACGCAAATAAAAGAAAATTGATATCATAAATAGCTTCAGCCATTTCCGGGATTGACTTAATATGTTGGTTATTTTTAAGGAGGGGATAATTATATTACGATTACTTGACCTTTTTTCTAAGATCAAAGTGTAGTATTGAACTTTAACACAAATGCACACACACACAAAAAAATGCATACACAAACACACAGACAAATGTTGATTAATTTGTACATATATCTTTTAAATCATAAACGCTGGGGACATATATTAGTTAGATTAAGACCCATAGAGTGAATGAGGTATTTTGGTAAATGTTGCCAGTCAAGAGTAAGACTCCAAAGTCTTCATTATTCACAAATGCAGATAGTCACAAAGACCCTGTACCCTCCCCCTCCCAATTTCTTATAGGGCCTTGTGCCTAATTTTGTTGCATTGAGTTTATATTGTTTGTGCTTTTTGTATGTTCAATGTTTTTTCAATCAATAAAATATATAAATAAGATCAAAGTGTAGTATCTGTTCTGATGCAGCATTTCAGCGTACTTATCTATTTCTCCCTTCTCCATAAACAGAAAAAGTGATGGTAGCTTCCAGAGTACTTTTAATAGCAACGTAATGGTGGTTGTTCCACCCACCACCATCATTAACACCATAGCTTTAAGATAAATGACGTCACTTTCGGAAAATGACTGCAGTCTTTTGAAATACATGCTTCCATTATAAATTGTTTGTATTTTTTTTATATGGGTATTAAACTGTGGAAGCACCTGATTTAAAATTCATGCTACTCAAAAAACAAATATTTCAAAGTGCAATTAGAGATACGGCAACACTTGCTTTACTACAGACTAATCAAGAAATTAAATTGAGAAACGGATATTAACGTTAACTAATACGAAACAAAAATAGAGATAATACATAAGAGGAACGTACCTGGCCTTTTCTCAGCAGTCCAGCGACCCCCCCCATTTGTTTTTAAGGAGGAGATAATGCCTGGTAGAAAACTACTTGATTACTTAGGCTTTTCGCTAAGATCAACATGTAATACCTGTTCTAATGCTGCGCTTCACTTTTTCTCATTTAGTGGAGGAGAAGACCTTCATGACCGAGACAATTATTTTAAATTGTTAAGAGAAAGTAAAGAATAGTAAAAAAACAATACCCTACCCTCCCATATTAAGAATAGCTTTCTAAATAATAAGGTTATTATTTAAGCACGGCCCGTATTTCGTATTTCAGTTTACAATTTAATAAATTGTTAGGTGAAAGTACAGAATAGTTTAAAAAACACCTTCCTCTCCCCATATTAAGAATGCCTGTCTAAATAATAACATTATTTTTTCAGCACGGTCCGTATTCTGTATGTTCTTTTCCACCTCCTTCGCCGTTAAATCCGAATTAAAATCAAAATGTCTAGCGTTCCATCCTGATGTTGTTTTCTGTATAAAGTGTGCGCATGCGCATGAACGCAAAAATGTTAGCTAGTGGTTAATGTACATTTTACATGTAAATTTGTCGATGTCTGTACGCGTTATTCATGTACTTAAACAAGGTTATTACTCGCTAGAAACCATCCTTGGTGCATGAATATTATTTCCTGAGCATTTTAGTATTCTGTGGTCAGTAGTTTAAGAGTTTACCTGTTAGACACACATACATGTACTTTTTTATTTATATAGATTTACAAACGGTTGGCGTTGTATGTACACTCTTTGCTTAATAAATAATAAAATAGCAAACTAAAACATCAAACTGTACTCATTCAGAATATGGATCACGCTTCAATAGTAACGGTATTAATAAAAAAACACATTCCTAGTATTAATATGTAATTAATTTGTAACTTATTGACATTTCCAGCGAACAACTAAAAAGGTAAACGCTGCGTTAAAAATTGAATTTTAATTGAAAATACTATTATAAATTAGTAAACTCCGTAATCTGCGTAAGTCCCATTAAAAATTGACAGTTTTTTTTAAATTCTGTTCTCAGACAACAATTGGGTTTATTAGTTAACTGAGCTATCTTCTCAGTCTTTAACTCCTACTAAAAGATGGAGGATTATTGTATCGCCTAAGGCGCCCGATATTGACGATTTTATGCCGATGAAACGAATCAGCAAGTTGTTATCGACCACGGCGCTTACAATCTGGCATTACTCCACATTACACTCGATATGTTATGATTCATCTAACCCCTCTGGGTGCATAGGATTTGTGAGTAATTCATTTTTTACAATATGTTTAGTATTAAGATGCAAAAGAACGGTAAGAAAGAAATAGAGAAAGAAGTGACAGAAAGAAAAGTAGGAAGAAACCCGTATGCCTGTCATTTAAAAACAGCGTGTTTGTTTTGGAACGGGCAAAGAAGAGAGACTGGATGGTGAAGAAAATGAAAAATGCGAAAAATACGAAGTCCTGTGGAAGAGAAAAAGAAGAAGAAGAAGAAAAAGAAATAGAAGAAGAAGAAGAAGAAGAAGAAGAAGAAGAAGAAGAAGAAGAAGATAGCGGAACCTTAAACTTCTCGAAAAAGTTGTAATTAAGGTTTTCGCCATGTTTGGTGAACAGCCCGTAAGAGAATACGAGTTAGTTTACTTAAACGCCATCTATTATATTGCTAAGTGTTCAGAAAAGATACCAGAAACCAGTATCCTATTATACTGAGAATCGCTGACAGCTAGTTCTATTCGACAGGATTTTGTAAGGGAGGGATCATTATTTCAAGAACTGAAAACGAAGAAGTAAATGCCAAGTGTATCTATCAATAACCCAAATACGGAGGTGAAGTAGTAAAATTTGCAGACAATGTACAGGACTTCTAAGGTACTAATTGAGAGTGTACAGAGAAAATAATTAGAGAGAAAAATTTATGCTACCCCCGTTTACTAAGATGCAGTTGGATTGCAATGCCCCTAGAAATTAATATACGATTTTATTAGAAAGCGTGAATGAGTCTACAAATATATGCAAAACACACAACTTTATATCAAAAACATAAACAAAAAAATATATTTCGAAAGTACTCAATGCATGGAGCTTTGATAAGTGCAATTATATAATTATTCTTAGGACTCTAGAAAGAACGATCAAAGTTTACATTTTTTCATTTCCTCAAAAGAACTCTTGAATGAATCTTGCGGTCAGAAAATAAATTTAAGTTAAGATCTTCCATGAATATAACACATGTTGGACACTCACTATATATATATATATATATATATATATATATATATATATATATATATATACATATATATATCTTTACATTTATACACACATAACAACATACACAGACATATATATATACGTGTGTGTGTACATGTAAGTGTATATATATATATAATATTAATATATATATATTAATATTATATATATATATATATATTTATATATATATTCAAAATATATTTTGACATCGAATCGCAACATTTTGCAGAGAGAATTGCTTCGATCTATCTAGACAATATTCGGTTAGAGTAATGCAAACTTTCACGATCTCTTTTCTTTAGCCTGATCTTAATTTTTTAAAAATTAGTCTGGAATCATCTTTTCTAATTAAGCCAGCGATGAAAGATAACATGTTGTTGTTCTGTCCTTTTTATTTCGCTATTCTACTTGACTGGAGAGCAACTTTTCTTTAGACTACTGCACTGTCTGAAAAACAATTTCCATTATTTCAGCTGCTGTACAAACTTTTCCACCGGGCTATTTATATTACACAGGACATCATTTTGGACTCTTTTTTCCGGCCTTTCGGATTACGTTGAGAAAATCTTCATGCTAACTGAAATATTATGCGCGGTTTGTTTTTATTTATATATTTATTTATTTTTTACACATTCAACATTTTTCACTTGTTTTTTCTTGGCAATTTATGACTATAATAAATTGCGGCTTCACTTAATGCCATAACCAGCAAATTCAAGCATTTCTACAAGTATATGTTGCTGAATTATTTCTGTCCTCTGAAAAGAGGAATTGCATGAATAGCATTCTTTGAGAGTCCGCGGAATAAAGACTTTCTAACTTGTTTTTTGGAGTATTCTGTCAAACAATAACTTTAGATTGTAAATTCCACTTGAAGTTTTAATTTTCTTTCACTATCACTTATATATATATATATATATATATATATATATATATATATATATATATATATGTGTGTGTGTGTGTGTGTGTGTTTAATGTCCATAATGTCTACAAAGAAAATATTTCATTGTTAAAATGTAACTAACAATGAAATACACTTTTTGTTGCTATTAACCCATTTCTTGAAGTCTTGGTTTTTGTTAAAAAAGTGTATATATATATATATATATATATATATGTGTGTGTGTGTGTGTATGTGTGTGTGTGTATTTATGGTTATGTTATGTGCGTGTATATATATATATATATATATATGTTTCGCTACATGTTCTAACATTGATTAAAGGGGTGACTAAAACCTGCTTCTATGGTTCCAAATGATCTGAAATAACAGCAAGCGGAGACTTGATTCCAAATATTTCTCGTATACATACACACACACACACATATATATATATATATATATATATATATATATATATATATATATATATATATATATATATATATATACATCCCATCTTTTAGAAATAGGGTACGATTATGAATATCTCCAGTATCAACTAATCCTTAGACACTGAAATTTATTTATATGTGGAAACCAAAGAGGGAGATATAACATAGAAATATTTGAGAGTCTCCCCTTGCTGTTATTTCATATCAATATAAACCATAACAGCAAGGGTTAGTCTCCCCTCTATCACGGCCATAGATTTTGGGGAAATATCAGATATTTTTTACTTCATAGGCACACTTACAAAAATAAATCTCTATGATTGAAACATTTTATCGGTGTAAGAAAGTGCACAAAACAGGCTCTAGATAATGGGCGATCATCTTAATGTGCGACCTTAAGGAAAAATGTCATAAAATCTACTACACAATACAAGTTATTATTTTTCGAACGAGCTTTCCTTTTCTAAATCCTGATCAATAGTCGCTGAAATTTTGAACTGATAAAATTGCCTAAAAAAGTGGTATATTTATCGATATCTTCATTTACCTCTCTCTCGCTATATATATATATATATATATATATATATATATATATATATCCACTGACACGTGTATAGTCGTCTGCGACTCATCAGAGTGACTGATTCTGGCGATATTCGAAATCGGGCCCCTATGCTTAGACGTCTTAACGTCTACTCCCTGGATATCTCGCGTGACTACTAGATGTATCACGTTTTATGTACATGTTATTTATTTGTTTTTTGTTTGCGATACATGCGAATGAGTTCAATTAATTATACGAAAGTGCATTTTACCAAAATGCAAGTTGTGAATAATTTTCTTTTTTACTAATTTAGTATCCCCAAATGGAGATCAGCATATATATTGTTTAAAATATGATTATCCACTACACGTATTTCGTCGTCTACGACTCATCACAGTGGCCTATTCTACGGAGATTCGAAATCGGGTATACATTATTAGAAGGATAATCCTTTACCCCTGAGCTATCTCTGGAGGTATCGCGTTTAACGTGGGTGTTATTTATTAGTTGAGGTTTGCGATACTTTTGAATAAACGAATCATTTACACGAAACTGTATCTTTCCATGAACGCGAGTTGTGAATAATTTTCCCTTTTACCAATTTTGTATTGCCAAATGGGGAGCGGCCAATTTTCCTGTAGTTTTGTCCCATAGAACATCTGTATATATATATATATATATATATATATATATATATATATATATATATATATATATATATATATATATATATATATATATATATATATATATATATATTATACATACATACGTTTGAGGGTTATTTAATGTGTTCTCAACGCCTTTTAGATATATTTTCTGCTTTCTTTGTTTACACTTACCTGATTTATTAGTTTAGTAGTCTCCTATCTATTCGCTGGTTTGAAACCTCATTGTAATACAGCTTTCTATTCCAATGTTTGTTTTCTAAGAACTACAGGTTTGTAGAACTTTATTCCTGTTGACTATTTTTTGCTACTTATAGCTTTTTTAAGATTAAGGTCTATAGACATCTTCTGTTTTTACCGTAATCATCTTTCGTTCTTCTGAGTTTCTTACGTCAAGAAGCGTTAGTTCTTGTCCGAAGCAGCTTGCACAATAAACTATAACATAAATGTTCGAATACATTTTTTTGTTCAGTAATAGCAATAAAAGTAATTCTTATTTCAATCACTTAACATACGAAACTTTGTGCTGCTATGTTTGGTTCCTTTGTTTTGTTCTATTTGTTTCGTCTCGATTCCACTTCACGCACACTATTTCATTTTATTTTACTAATCACACGAGCAAGAATTCGGCAATGTACTCTGCAAATTCTTTTATAACGAGTTGCAAACAAAAATACAGTGCAAACAAAAATGTCGGACACATTTGAAAAGAATAAAATCAAAGATGGCGACTGATGTGTGAACGTCCCGAAAGAAGTAGACCATGAACAAAATATATTGGCATTGCAAAGTATTCACGTGATGCGTCTGATGCGAGATGTTTGCACGCGACCTCCATATTTATTTCTCTCTCCAGACTTTTAAATTATTTTTACTTTACGCGTAACATTTTATAATTTCTACAACCATTAACTTTTATCTCTGGACCGAGTTTTCACTTTTTTTTAACTTCTTGTCAGTTATTGCTTTCCTTTATAATTGAGATTAAATATTTTTTAAAAATCTGTTTCCACTGCATAATTCTCAGTTTATTTTATTGTCTGTATATTTTTTCAACCTTTCAATGTATTGCATTTTTGCTGTTGTTATTGTTATAATTGTTATTGTTTAGCGACCCACACTTCTGTATTGAGCAAAAACTACTATGAACTCTTTACATGTGCCTAAACCTAAACGTAGATTCCATAAACAGAGCTTCTTTCTTTAAACTGCACACATGTGGAACTCTCTTCCCATTGCCTGCTTTCCAGCTGACTACAATCTAATTGTCTTCAAGTCAAACGTAAACAAGTTCTTGATGAACCGCCTCCCTAAGTTATCCAATTTAAAAAAATTCCCACTGCTTATGTTTACTACGCTATTATCATATTGACTAATGCATACCCAGTAACCCTTATCCTCGAGTGACCTCCGGGCCTTGATAAATGATTATTCCTTCGAAAAAAAATTATTGTCTGATTTGTAGGTAGTTTATTTATTGTAGTTAATTTAAAATCTGTACGATTGCACATTTTTATTCCTGACGCCAGTTTGCATGTAAGGACGATGAAGATATTGCCTTGAACACGAAAAGGTATACCGTCGAAACAATATCAGTTCATCTATTTGTCATTCCGTTCTCGACACGTCATTGCTTGCCATATACACAGTAAAAAGAATACTCAATGGAAACAGATCCTGATGCCGTCTGTTAGTCGGGTTTCCAACTTTAAACAGTGTTGTGAAACAAAGAAGACAGAATGTCTGGAGAATCATTTCCCGGAACCGGGGTTCAAAAAGGCACAGCTATAATATTATCGCGTTTTGTTAGTTTTTAATAGTTTCTGTTAATGCTGATATTTTTGTTGTTTTGTTTTTTTTTTGTTTTTTTTTTGTTGCTTTTGTTTCTGCAAGTTCTCTCTTTCCTTCTTCTTACCTTTGTTCAAGTCATTACATTCTTCTTCTCTTAGTCTTTCACTTTCTTAGTCTACATTTTACTTATTCACTCCTCTTCTTCAACTCTCTCCTTTTCCGTCGTTCAATTTCATTGGAATAACTATTTTCTCCATCATTATTTAGAGACACCTTTACATCATCTGTATATGCATTCCTCGTTCTTTTTCCACGATAAATCCTAAATAATTAACATAAACGAATAAATGAGAATGCTTTTATGAGTAGAAAACAGACAGACAGACAGACAGACACACACACACACACACACACACACACACACATATATATATATATATATATATATATATATATATATATATATATATATATATTATATGCGTGTTTGTGTGTCCCCAAACAAATTTTTATATGACTAATTTGCATACGTACATTATAAAAGTTTGTAATAAATGAATAGTATGTAATATATATAATTGATATATACAAGTACTAGTGTATATATCGAATAATTTCATCTATGTTCTAATGGTCATATTTATCCTAATCTCTTATCGTAATTAGAAGCAGCTTGACAAGAATCCATTTAATTCTTACATTAATTAACTTTTCTAATGTTTTTATCAACATTTCTACAGTTTGCAACTTTTGTCCCCAAACCATTTGTTTCACTCATGTAGCTGTGGAAGCAATCAATCTTATTCTATTAGGAGTTATGCTTATTCGTTACAGGCAAAACACTTCGCTTAAATTAACCATCAAATCATCTTTAAACACAGCTTACCTGTCTAATAATTTTCCCCCCGTTTGTTTCATTTCTAAATACATTAAAAGACATGTTTTAGATTAAGTTAAGGATTTCATAACGTCTCCAAAATTTTGTTGTTCTGTTTCTGTTTTTTTTTTAAATCCTACTTTAAGTCTTGCTCATTTTTAAAAAAATCCTATACCGTTTCAATTTAAAGGTTGAATTATTCTATCCGCCGCACCAGAAGGTAACTCACTGATGACTTAATTCCTCCACCTCAATAAGAGTTAAATACGTCTCAGTATGAAGTATATTGCCACATATAGGGAACGGTTGTCCAGCGCACTATTTCCTACCATGATAGGGTGAAAAACCAGGTTCGAAATCTAATGGTACATGTCCTCTTCTACTTTCTGCTTTCTCCTTTTCATAGAAGACATGTAGCGAGTCTATATCTGTACTACGTTATTTTGATGGCAATGACTAGGTTGACCCTAATCAATGCCACCCATTGTAAAACATTGACGATCAACAGTTGCCTAGTTTAAACGAGTGCAAAAATTCCCTTATTTCCTATCTATACTTAAACCAAAATTCCCTGAACAAAGTTTCCTTCTAAGAGCTTCCTCAACGAACACAATCCGACAGTGCTGCCTCTCAGCTACCTATAGCATGATTGTTTGCAATTAAAACGTGAACAAATTCTTTTGTGCTATTCTCGCAAATAATCAATTTCTGCTCAAATTTCGCCATTACTGCCTATCACGGTGTTCATGCATTAATCTTATCCCCGGGTGGCCTCTAAGCATGGAAAAGCTATGAATAGCTTGTAAAATTGTCCTTAAAACTATCTCTCGTAAGGTTTAAAAATATATTTTTAAATCTTTTTATGGCTTTCCAAGATGTGTTTTCTGATAAAAGAAACAATTAAAAGAATAAATTGATAGCCATCCATTTGTATACGTTGAATGGCGTCGATGGCGAATGATTGTGGTGTGAAACGCCTCGAAACAGATCAATGTTTTCGAAAAGAAAAAAAACCCAGAATGACTGTGAAATTGAATTCAATCATCGTTAATTGATTGGGAACTTTCACGGGATTAAAAGCGCGATCTTGGTTGCTTGATTAAAACTTTTTTATGAACCCGATAGACGAGATAAAGCTTCTATTTTCACGAAGATAATTGCTTCCTAGAAAACAACAATGTGAGCATTCAATCTGATCTTTGAAAAATCTCATTCGATCTCCTACCTCTTATATATATATTATCTATATTAGCAACGAGACCCGGCGTTGCCCGGGATTGAATAATGATCAACGAATATTCCACACTCCTATATTTTTATTGTCATCGAAATCCGTGAAATCGCCCGGGAGGAAGCTTCAAATGCCTCCATGAAATAACTTAGTCCAATATATATGTTTTTTTTTTTACATTGCACTCTAGAGAAGCTACCTTTTTTTCATAAAATCATTTTATATAAACTTTTTTCCAGTTAACGAAAACAAAAGATATTAAGAAATTCACGTATGGGGTTTTTACCTACGGACCACGTCATGCCGAAAAAAAAAAACACGTAAATTTTCAAGTCTTATAAAATACTTTGCTGTTAATTAAAAAAAAAAGGAATTTACGTGCGAAGTATGAATATACAAACAACGTAATGCAAGAAACAAACAAAGAAAAACAAACAAAAAACACGCTTGCAACTTAGCCATAGTAGAAATTTCACAGCTCATTGTTCTATCATTGTTGTGAAGTGAGGAAATAAAAATGGCTTTAACGATGATAGATAAATTAAAATAACCATTTCGATGTTCGATTATCGGTAGCTATGGGGGTATTCTAACACAAGACCTTACTAAAATCACTCCCGGACTAATGCACTAAAGTTCTGTAAATTTTAAAGAAAATCCGTTCAGCCAGTTCGGAGTCTATAATGTGTATATATATATAATATATATATATATATATATATATATATATGCATATATATATATGTATATATATGCATACATATATGCATATATATGCATATATATATGTGTGTGTATATATGTATATATATGTGTGTGTATATATGTATATATATGTATATATATGTATATATACATATATATGTATATATATGTATATATATGTATGTATATATATGTATATATATATGTATATATATGTATATATATATATATATATATATATATATATATATATATATATATATATATATATATATATTGTTCTGGGGTAACTGACACCCCTATTCCTGTCTTCACATGGACTCTCCCATCGCAGCCATTTTGGACTCTCTAATCAGAGATTCCATGCCAGCCTAATCGTTGACATGACTTTACCGACTCTCCTGTTTGATATTGTGAACCCCTAAAATAAGGCCACAACATATATGTATATATATGTATATATATGGAAATATATATGTATATATATATATATATGTATATATATATATATATATATATATATATATATATATTTAAAGTGATGGTTGTGTAGTTCCAACGAGAAAGAAAATGTATATATATAAAAATGTATGTATATATATATATATATATATATATATATGGGTGGGTAAATGTATTCGTGTGTGTATGTGTGTATAGGGATGTATACGTATGTGTGAGCTCCTGCATATATCTCTCTATATATATGCATCTACGTGTATGTATGTGTGTGTGTCTGCATAGTATGCGGATGTATGTGAATGTGTATGTGCATACATGTATGTATATATATATATGGGTGTGTGCATTTTATGTGTGTGTGCGTGTGTACGTCTGTTTGTGTATATATATATATATATATATATATATATATATATATGTTCTCCTACCTATTCTCCATCTTACTTGTGTGTGTGCGTGTACTTATGTTTTAATGATTAAGTACATTATGCATGCGTGTTTTGATTGGGGGGGGAATAAAAAATAACCAATTTGTGTGTGATATATTATTGGGTGGATGTGTGTGAGTACGTGTGTGAGTGTGTAGGCTTGTATGTATATATGTATGCTCCTACATATATTTCTCTGTATGTGCGTGTGTATATGTGTATATGCCTGCGTACGTATGCGTGTGCATATATGTATGTATATGTATGTGTGTGTGATTGTGGTGAATGTGTGCTATACATGGGAAAAGAAAGTCATAAAAAAACATAAAAACCTTCACCAAATGGACCAAAAGTCCCCTCTTTGAAATTAACTCTGATCGGACACTGCCAACACTTACTATTGGAGACAGAATGTCTGAGATCACATCACTCTGAAAAACACATTTAGTATCAGCAGATGTAAAAATAACATTTCAAACTCCAATAAAAAAAAAAAACCTTTTCACGAAAATATCTGAAGAAAGCGAACCAAAGCTTGAAACGCGTTATAAAAATATTTTAAAATTAAAATATGATAAAAGGCTAAAAACCCACAATTGTTGATGGCTACACTCTTTTAAATATATATATATATATATATATATATATATATATATATATATATATATATATATATATATATATATATATATATATATATATATATATAGCATGATTTTCTTTAGTTTGCAGTTCGGAAAAAGCGAGTATCGTAATAGTCACTTTATTATAAGCAATGTCGCCTTAAAAGGTCCCTATTTATTAGTAACTGGCTGATCGAAATATGCTCATGAACGTGAAGTGACATATAATATTTTATGTAAAACAAATTATAAGCATATAAAGTTCCACGCAAAAATATTGGATACTTCATGATTCTAATTAGGATTCAAGAGTTTTCCTAAAATTGTTTAGTATATCCCTATTACTATTCTCACTTATATTTGGGGTAGTAAAAATAACAAAGTTGACGTTCTTACTTGGCACAACCAATCTCCAGACCTAAACTTAATTGAAAATTTGTGGAGAATATTGAAGATCAATGTTTACAAGAGGAATCCAAAAAATATTCAAAAACTGGAAGAGTTCTGCAAAGTATGGCGCAAAATACCTGTGCAATTGTAGAAAGGGTCTGGAAGCTGTTGAATTAAACAAAGGCTATGCAACTGAATACCAAATCAATGTGTCCAATACTTTTACGTTTGTTAATTTATATACTTCCTTAAATATAAACTTTCTAAACTTTGATGTTGTAATTTCCACCCAAAATATAAGTTAAAATATTAATAGGAATATACTGACCAAATTTTATAGAAAATCCTGTACCTTAATTAAAGTTATGAAAGAATATGTAATGTATCCAACACTTTTTCGTGACTAGTAGGACGCCCAGCTTTATCCGGTCATAAAATACGCATAAATATTATACTTTAATTAATACAGAATTCTGATTTATTATTAAAAGAAGTATCGTAGATATTAAACAAAAAGTTAAATTCCTTTCCACGAATAGAAACTGAGACATGTGCATGCGAATTTTCTAAACAGTTCACGTCTCGAGGTGAGATCGAATCCAAGACCCAAAGATGGTGAACCAATTACGATAACTATTAAACTACTTGACACAACCTATACACAATTTTTTCAAACTGTCTTATTCTCAACACAAAGCAGCTGTCATGTTTCACGGGCGCGTATGCGCAACCGTGAAACAGTTGAAAGCAGCGAAAAATCAGATCACCCTTCACGTACCAATTTTGTACTCCTTGGTAGTCCGCTTTTTTCGGATAAGAACTTTTAAAAAATTTCCCAATTGTCTCATTATTCTATATACCAAATTGTAATTCTGTATATCAAAAATTCGTTGAGTATATTGGTTGAGAAGTGCCCCCATACACGCATTCTCACTTTTATTAATATTTAGATATATATTAATTTCTCGTCGTCTACACCATACCTGAAATTGTTTTGTCAAACAAATAGAAAGTATATATATATATATATATATATATATATATATATATATATATATATATAAATATATATATATATATAGACACACACACATACATATATATATATGGACATATAATTTAATTCGTTATAATATATACCAATATTTATTTAAAAAGCTTAATGATGTTATTACAGAACCTTATAACAAATGAATGACAAAATTCTATATTTCAAAGTTCATGATGTTGACCATCTTACCTTTTCATTCCTTTAATTCAGTTGACATTTACAATTCCTGACAGTATCTCTTTCGTTTTGCAGTAAAATCACTTAATTATTATATCAAGCAGTGAATCTATTTTGCCCTTAACTCATCAGAAAAAATAGCAAAAATCAATTCATTAAAAGGAAATAAGGTACCTTTTGGCATGATTAAAAATCCGAAAATCGGAAGAGAAGTTGTAAATACCTTATAATATGCTTACATAACGCCATTTTGTATTTCTTTCTTCTCTTCCCATGATAAAATTGTAAGATGGTCAAAACTATGAACTTTACAATATGGGCCTTTGTCATTCATTCATTCATTCATTCATTATATATATATAACAACAAGTAGTTAATAAAACATGTTAAAAACACTGGAAAAAAACGTTAAAAACATATTTAATTTTAAAAAGGAAGCACAAAATAAGTGGATAGTCATTAATTAGCGGAGTTTCGAAGAAATACTTTCCTTTTCATCAGATGGTAGGATTTAGCAAAATGCGGTATCGGATTTTGCTGCAAAAGTAATTGATGAAACTGCAAGTAAGTCATAGATCTTATATATATATATATATATATATATATATATATATCAATAAGTAGAGAGAGAGATAGACAGAGAACAATGAGAGAAGAAAGAGAGAATACATATAGCTAGAACCCCCCCTCCACTAGTAAGTCACGGTGAATTAATAGATAAGTAATCCATTGTATGAATTATGCGCCATCTAAACATTTATACAAGCCCGTACACATTGAAACTGAAGAAAAAAATAATTAAAAAGACATTTCAGATTTTAAAATAAACACTTTATCATGAGATATTTGTTTTTGCTCATTTCGACACTATACAGATTCAGCGTAGACAGAATACCATAGGAAAGAAAGCGCTTCACTGGTGCATATTCACCGCAACGAAGATGAAAGAAATCGAAATGCATCCATATAAATTCAATTTATAGATATTTTTTTAAATAGTTTTTGTTCATGCAAACCAAATTGAATCATTTCTTATTCTTATATGTTGAATTTTGAATACATGCGAGCAGATTTGATTTAATATTTCTTTGGTTTAAATTAAAGAGAAAAAAGAATATGTTAAATGAATATGAAGCATTTTGCTTATTTCAGCATTGTTGTTGCGAATACAAACTAAAGATGCCCTTTTTGTAAATGTTTATTATATTTTGTATACAAAAAATCCATGTTATCGACATATGCAAGAAACGATTGTTTTGCTATGAAATCTGTAATGTTGTATAAATAATAATTATAAAAATGTGATCAGTTATTACACTCTTTTGAGCTTCTACGTAAACTTTTGTTAACTAAAGGAAATGTGCGTATATATATATATATATATAGAGAGAGAGAGAGAGAGAGAGAAAATAAAAAAGGAACAAACCGTATTATGTGTTCACCAAAGTTTCGTCTTTATTTCGAGACTTCCTCTGGGTGAATGAGATTAAGAAACCAAAAAAATATACCAGTACAAAATATTTGAAAAAGTTTAACGTGCACAGTGTGACGCAGTTCTATTTAAGAGAAACGGAAAAATTGATGTTGGAAATTCAAAAAGGAAGGGGGGCTGGCGCTGTTAAAGAGAAGGAAATTTTAGTGAAACTTTTTCAAATATTTTGTACTGGTATATTTTTTTGGTTTCTTAATCTCATTCACCCAGAGGAAGTCTCGAAATAAAGACGAAACGTTGGTGAACACATAATACGGTTTGTTCCTTTTTTTTTTTCTCCATTTTGTCGGAATACTATTTCCATTATTTTCATCATATATATATATATATATATATATATATATATATATATATATATATATATATATATATACAGGCAAACAGTTAATAAAACATGTTATAAAACATATTGAAATGAGTTAAAAACATATTTAATCTGAAAAGGAAACACTAGATAAGTGGATAGTCCTTAACCCGCGGAGTTTCGAAGAAATACTTTCCTTCTCATCAGAGGGTAGGAATTAGCAATATTATAGAATTATATATATATATATATATATATATATATATATATATATATATATATATAATCAATTTGACACTTCGGTTCTCGTCAGATCACCGAAGTTAACCAACGATAGGCCTAGTCGGTACCAGAATGGTAACCGTTTGAGAAGGCTAGGCGTTCTATGAAACGTTGAAATGTTCAAGTTGGTATCTGGATGCGCGTTTAATTAACTGTGAGTGATGCGTTCCCAGCCTTCGTTAAAATATGCATCCAAGAAAAATAAAACTCTGATGTAAAACACAAGGTATATTGTCTGTTCTCTCCTGTGGCTGACATTACACCGATAAAGATAAAAAGTTATAACGAAAAGTGTGGTTGGTTCTGCACAAAGCCTCCACCACTATAAAAAACTCATGTGTGGATTTCCGAGCAACTTAATATATGTATGCATAATCTATCTATACTCCTATCAATTCGTTTTTCTGCTGTGTGTATTGATATTCATATTAAAACCCCACTTTTCTATTTACATAAAAGGAAAATAAAATTTCCTTATATATAGGTTGTGGAATTGTATTCACTAGCAAAATATCCAGCTAATTTGCATAAGCATTAATTTTAATTAATTCCCTAATGTTTTTTTCGGTTTTCTCATGGGATGATCATCTTTAGTTAACTATTACGTGTAATTATATTCATGCAGATATTCTACATGATTTATACTTGCATAATATATGCGTAAAATGTTTACAGGAAACACAAAATTGTTTCCATATATATTTATGCATACGTATATATTTTTGTTTAATCTATCTATCTATCTATATATCTATAAAAGTGAACGTGTCTGTGTGTCTGTCTGTGTGGCTGTGTGTCCGTCTGTGTACATTTCCCTACGCAATAACTCTGTCAATCTTGTCTCTACAGACTCGAACTTTGATATACAGGGTACTGAGATTTGGGAAAATCTATATGATCCGTTTTAGGCCAGAAATCTGGCTGTTAAAGGGTCAAAGTTCAACGATTTTACCTTTGAGAACTCTACCAAACACCTCCGACAATTTTGGGTCTACACACTTGAAATTTTAGATATAGGTTCCTTGGACATCGATCTAACTTAATAACTTGATTTGATCCCAAAACAATAGATGATAAAGGGGGCATAATAAGGGTCAAAGTTAAAAAAATTGACCCATTTTTTTCAGCATACACCTCCAAAAATCCGGGCAACGCCGGGCACCCATGTTATTATATCTATAAAAGTGAACGTGTCTGTGTGTCTGTGTACATTTCCCTACGCAATGACTCTGTTAATTTTTAGTCTACAGACTCTAAATTTCATATACAGGGTACTGATATTTGGTAAAATCAATGTGATCGGTTGTCGGCCGAAAATTTGTCTGTTAAGGAGTCAAAGTTCCACGATTTGACTTTTGAGAACTCTACTAAACTCATCCGAGAAATTGTGGTCTAAATACTTGCAATTTCAGATATAGGTTCCTTGGACATGGATCTAACTTAATAACTTGATTTCATCCCCCCAATAAATAAATTTTAAGGGGTCATTAAAAGGGTCAAATTTTAAAAAAAAATTGACAATTTTTTTTTGTTTTTTGTCTTTTTTTGCTCAGTATACACCTCCAAACACCCGGGGCTCATGCTAGTTGTGTGTGTGTATATATATATATATATATATATATATATATATATATATATATATATATATATATATATATATATGTGTGTGTGTGTTTATATATATACATATATATATACATGTATATATATACATATATATACATATTATATATATGTATATATATACATATATATATATACATATTATATATATGTATATATATACATATATATACATATTATATATATATGTATATATATACATATATATACATATTATATGTATGTATATATATACATAAATATATATACACATTATATATATATATATATATATATATATATATATATATATATATATATATATATATACAGTCATACGCTGCATTTTCTGCACATTATGGCCTGGATTTCCAGTGTTACCGTAAAATTATTGGTATTGGTCACAAATCGATTGAATGTATAGTATTATTTGAAAACTGTATCTCAGTAATAGAGATGACAAAGAAATATATGGTTAATTTTGTTTTGTAAATGTACTGTTATTCCATTTTTTGTTTCGCGACACACTGAAGTACCTATTGTACATCGCCATCCAATGTATTAAGTCTCTCTAGACAATGTTGTATCACGACAACCTGATATGAGGATATTTCTACCTATGATAAACTGAGTTCATGTTAAGAAAAAGGCTGAAACAATAAAGTTGTCGCCTCCCAAAACGACTTAATTCACTTTCCATTTGATGAAAATCGGCTTTCTTATTTTGTCGCAGACTATCAACTAGTTGGTCAGTTGCGTATAAGTCCTAAGAGCGATAGGAAGCTTCTATCATGTCTGAAAGTGACACAATGTTCAACGAGAGAGATCAGAGATGCTCCCCTGTACAACCCATGTCCTCCACCGATCCAAGTCATGACAACAGGACCATTGCCAGCACCATTAAAATGCATCGCTAGATTGCCACGAAAAACAAAGTCGTACTCAGGATGATGAAAACAACATTTCCGGCCACGATTATGATATGTGGTTTTGTTGAAAGTGAGGGCCAAATCATGCCTCTTCATATCTTCGAAGTCGGCTTGAACGTCAACACGAAATTGTATTGGATGTGCTGAAGAGTGTGGTGATCTCCTGGGCAATGAGGTGGCCGCTGGCCGACCCTGGGTGGACCAGGAGGACTTAGCACTGTCCAACAAGTCTAAAGAGATCGACGATTCAGAACAAATGCAACGACTTTGTATCCTCTCACTGCCCACTCCTCTCCTGACTTGAACTCGCCGAACTACTTCGTTTGGTCATACGCTGAAAACATCTCCAATATGACCGCCCATAACACCAAAGCCAGCCTGATCACAGACTATTCGCCAAGCTCCCGCCGGCGTTTGTGGGAAAGATATGCTGCCAGTTCCAGACCCGTATCAAGGCGGTCATTTAGGTTGAAGGCGGCTACATTTAATAGATGTCAGCTCTACTACATAATCAAGTTACCTGAATAGATAAAAGTTTTAAAATAAAGCTGTAATGTTGTTTTCTTTAGGGCGACAAATTTATCGTTCCACCGTGTACTATTAGAAGTCGAAATAAGATCAACTCGACATAGCCATACAGTAGTTCATACGAGAAATAGTGTATCTACTCTTAATGATGTTATCTCGAACAGGCTTGGCAGAAGATAATAAATTACACATTTATAAATACAAATCTATCCTCTTTAAGTATAGGAACTAAAGTAACAATGTAATCTCGAGAGAAGGTACACAAACCTAAACCAATCGAAAAAAAGGGAAATTATTTCAATCAAATCCATTATATCTCTATAAAAATAATGATATGCTTATAATTGTAAATTTTAATAGTTTGGGATCTTTTACACTACATTCTTATGTATGTGTTTTTGTTATCTGGCATGATTTAAGATTGTAAGATTTAAAACTAGATTTAAAACTAGATTCAAAATACTCTGTGGAAATAAAAATAACATTGATTTTCTAAGCTTTCCATAAATATATCGTTTCTAACGATGCAACTTGAAAGTAATTGCGTAATATTTCTTTCTTCTTAATATATACGCAATACTAATTAGGAAATGTTTACGTAGAAAGCAACAAGAAAAAATATAGAAAAACCTTACTAAATAAAGCTTGCTTGCATTCACTCATTCATTTGTAATAAAAAGGCGGGAATATATGGCGAATGTGCAGACTGTTGTTTCTCAAAGCAAATATTGTGTTTCAATAAAAAGTGATCACGCAGTATTCGCTAAAATACATTTGCCTTTTGTTGCAGACATTGTTAGTAGCGCATTCATTTGAGCCCGTATAAAATAGTACTTTACTCTTTATATATAAAGTTAAAGTGTTTCAGAGTGAGCGAACCAACCGACGAGCGGAGAGAGATACTTATAAAGATCTTCATATGCGTCAATAATGATATTCCACTGCTAATTGTGTTTGTTTATCTAATCGAACTTGATGACATTTTACGTGGGATTTATCTATAAAACATTACGTGTGTATACAATGACAATCCCCTTTTTTATTGAAGCAAGAATTGTCCACATTTAAAAAAAAGTCTTTTACTTGACTTTTCCTTCTCTTATGAGGAGGCAAGTAAAATAGAGACAAATTTGTTGCATTAAATAATCCTTTCCTTCAGCTTATAGTTGACAAGTTGTTAATAAAACAAGTTTGTTTCAAATAACAAAAAGCAAAACCTAATGATTATATCACAAGAGACTTGTGAGTACAATACAATCAGTCAATGTAATCTTCTTAACTTTGCCGGTTATTTTATTTGTTAGTATATCTATTCTTGTTCTTTTCTGATCTCTTATTGAGCTATAAACTTACTCTCCTTGCACTCTTGATTAAGAGAGATTAGAGGCAGAATACATTGGAGATGTCTACCTCATAAAGGACAGAGGTAACTATCGTAGCCTTTCCCCCACGAGGAGCTGATAACGCCATACCAGGAGGGAAAGAACCTTTCTGGAACTGTAGTTATGTATAATGAGCTCACGGCGAAATATGGTGTTACATCTGACGTCAGATCTATTCATCTATTGATATAACAGTCAGTTACGTAAAGAATCGAATAGTATTGCCACATTGGTTAGGGTATCGCACAGACTATGCTTTTCTGCTTTGACAGACTACAAAATCGATTCTGAATTCTAGTTCGAGTTATTTCTTCTCTTATATAAACCGTTTTCTCAAAACAGATACGTTGGTAGTTTCTTTCTGCTTCATCGTTTTTTTTTTGTTATTAGTTTCTTTTTTACAATTTAGGCATAACTTCTGTATGTATTAAAATCACATTAAAAGTGTTGACACTTTATTCATATCCACCTTAAAAAATTAAAATAAACTAATCGTTTATCCTAACATCCCAATAGAAATAATCAGCCTTGTCGTTTATAGGATTTATTTTCATTTTAGAAATAATTTCTTACGAGCATAATTTTTAACTTTCTATACTTAATCCTTTTATTTGAAACCATACACTGCTTAGTCTTAGAATTCCTTGCATTTGCTTTATTCAAATTTAGATTACTCCAAACACTGAATACTAAAGATATAGTGATGACATTTATATTTTCCTTCTTGAAAACGTGTAAACAGAAAACCTTACAGATCGAATTAAACACAATTAAACACAATTAAATTTGCATATAAAACAAAGAAAAATAACTCGATAAAATTTTTGGCCATATCATAACATACCACAATAATATAACCTTTAAAGTGCGTAGCAAAACTACACACAATAATAGTTACAAAACTTATAATGATACCATGTTATATACAGCACTGCAGGGGATACTAAATAAGCTAAACGTTTATTTTTATAGTAGTTATTTATCTATATAAAATTCAGACGAATAAGGTATTTTTACAGATAAAAATATTTATGAGAAAATTCTATCGGAAATACTACCGAGAAATGTTAGAACATAAACAATTGAGATGATTTTGTAATGGCATCAAGTGATCTTAATGCTATGTGTATTTATGACGTCATAAAATAGTTGAGAATAGACGCGTGCAGAGTTTAGTTAAGAGTTTAGAGTAAAACAGGAGAGTCATCAAGTTTACACGAAAGATGTCTCCGCTTTTGGAAGCTGAAAGAAATGCAATCTTAGTAGAAATACGACAGAAGCCGTCGCAAACTTCGAAACACAAATAAAGTTATATCAAATATATAACCTATGGTTGTTGGTTACCTCTGACGGAAAATGAACTTGGACAATGAGAAAGAGAAGACGCCGTAACTAAGACAGCCGTGTTCTTTGCCTGAGCGTTACACAGACTTATGTTAATGAACTGTTTTAATGTACAGGGTGGCCGAAAAGTCCCAGGACACTATACATGTATTTTAAATAAAACACAGTATTTTTTAATGAAACACACAGAAAACATATATATTCAACAAAAAAGAGAACTTTATTAGAAACAAAGCAGAAAACAACTAGAGTAATTTAGTAGTATTTTTTAATGAAACACACAGAAAACATATATATTCAACAAAAAAGAGAACTTTATTAGAAACAAAGCAGAAAACAACTAGAGTAATTTAGTAGACTAGGGGATCAGTATGTTGGCCCTCGTTGTTCTTGCACAATTCCATTCTCCTCCAGGTTCTTTGCGCCATTCTTTTTAGAGAATTCCTTGATACGCTAGCAAAAGCTGCAATAATCGCATGCTTTAGCTGATCAATGGTTTCGTATCTAATACCAGAAACTTGACCTTTAATTAAACCCCATAATGAGTTGTCTGGAGTGGTCAAGTCGGGGCTTCGTAGTGGCCAAGCAAAACAATTTGATCCGCGCCCAATCTATCGATCAGGAGACTCTGCATTTAGCAGCGCTCTCACAGGAAGTGCATAATGTGCGGGTGCACCATCTTGCTGTAGCCATACACGATCCTTAATACCAAGTTCTATTAACTTGAGAATGAACCAGTTTCTAATCATGTTGGCATATGATTCCTGGTTGACATTGCCATCAAAGAAATAAGGACCAATCAAATGTTCAGATGTCAATGCAGCCCAAATCATGACATGTGGAGGATTATTTTCAACTTCTTCTTTGTAAAAGGGGTTTTCTTTAGCCCAGAAATATATGTTTCGACTTTTAGAACTTTTATAAATGGCGCATTCATCGCTGGATATTATCTTTCTGTGATTTCTTGGACCATCAGGAAAGCGTTTTAAAAATTTCTCACAGAATTCTTTTCTTCGATCCATATCTTCATCTGACAACTGATTTACCGACATGGGCTTATAAGCTTTGACATCCAAGTCCTTTTTCATATGATCCAGCATGGTAGCCCTTGGTATTCCAAGTTCAGCAAAACGTTTTCTGGTGGATTTCTTGGGAGATTGTTGCAGTGATTCTTGAACACCAGCACACGTTTCCTTTCGTGTTTCAGGCCTGCCACTTCTTGCCTGATCCAGAACGCTACCTGTTTCAAAAACTTTCTTCTCCCACAGATACAGATTACTTCTTGATGGCGCGGGCTTTCCAAATCTTTTTGTGAAAGCACTTCGAACATCTTCCATAGTCATGTCATTCCTGATGCGGTCGTGAACCCAAACAGCAGCAATTAAGCGCTCCTCAACAGTAAATACACTGATGTCAGTCATAACCTGAAAAAATAAATGAAATAAATTGTTTTAACAACATTAGAATATTAAAATCAATCATATTTAACAGCATTAAAATATTAAAATAGAGTGTCCTGGGACTTTTCGGCCAGTGACCTGGGACTTTTCGGCCACCCTGTATGCGTTGTACACCCAAACACACATTGCACAAGATAGCCATTTTCTACACACATTGACCATGATGAACGCTTTTGTCATTACGTTCTATATATATCACGCGTTAATATTCAATCATCTCCGTAATATATATATATATATATATATATATATATATATATATATATATATATATATAGAGAGAGAGAGAGAGAGAGAGAGAGAGAGATTTGTTGTTGTTGTTGTGGTATTTTTTCAAACGATAGATTCGGTTAATAATGGCTCCGCCTCGAAGCTCGATTTTTTGTTTTTTATTTATTTTTTTTTAGAAAGTCGCCCATAAATCGTTTGGACGTATATATAACATTTTTATTTATTTATTTTTTTATTATTTTTAAAACAGTAATCTACGTACACGTTGTTGTGAGGCGGAGCCATTATTAACCGAATCTATCGTTTGAAAAAAAAACCCACAACAACAACAAATCTAAATTTATCAGCGATAAAAATAAACAGTAAATTCATCTAGGGTCGTAGCCTAACGGTTACGGCGTCGGACTGTGGAAACATGGTCTGGAGTTCGATCCCTAGAAACAGTTGAGCTACGCTGATTCGAGTTAATTAAACTCGAAACACGCGTTTACGTGAATTACTGTTTTAAAAATAATAAAGAAAAATAAATAAATAAAAATGTTATATACACGTCCAAACGATGAAGGCGCCGGACATTACGCTGGTATAAGAAGAGTTGATCTACCATAATTGAAATTGTTATTTTTTCTTTTGTTTTTATTGTCTTGTACCCAACGGTGTTCTTCTACGAAACTGATTTGCCATAGTGGTTATAACGACTTCTTACACACTGTGCGGGGTGCTTTAATCAAACTACAAAATCCTTCTAATATTTTTATGTAAGGAATGCTAATAATCTTGTATAAAGATAATATGTCTTATTACGTACTTTTTACACTATATTTATATTTGCACCATAAACAATGCCGACGATTCTACTATTAAATATCAATATATGTGATAACATGTTTTATGTTCTGTTCACATATCGATTTTGTTTTTTATATTTTTATTGCCTTATATCGAGCTAAATATCCAAAAAATTACAAATGACAGATCGACGACCAAAAAAGAAAGAATAAATGAAAGAAATAATTGCAAAGAAAAATATCTTTCAGTCTTCAAATGATATTCTGTGTTAGACTGAATATATTTTGTTTGGTTTATCTGCATGTTTTTTTTTTGTAAGCCATTGCAAATAAGAAAATGTTTTATATAAGTAAATTATATATTGTAAAGTTTATTTACTCGTATTGTCACATATTACTGGCGGCCATGTGTTTACGTTCTGATATTTATAACTAGAGGGGCCGGCGAAAACTCTACACTCTCTATAATATGCCGTTTTTCTTACATATATATTATTTAAACAAATGATAACACGAGTGTGTCTCTTATTTATGTATGTATTCATAATTATAGCAATTATATAAATATATTTTATAATATAAAATAGTCTTACTATTAAAGCATTAGCGGCTAAAGGTTTTACAACTCAATGCAACGAATATAATTTTTTAAATGTATTTAGGACATATTTTAATCATGGAATAATTCATTTTAAACTGAGTAAATTCTGATTTTATCTTAGCAACACCAAATTAATTACTAATCGCCATCTTTGTTGATCGGTAAATATTATTAGTGTGTGAAATGCAATAACATAAAACAAACATGAAATGACATATCGTATTATACTGTACATTGATTATCTTATACGATTTAATTCGAATGTAGATTTTCGAGTCTTTGGTTTGATCATATGACACTGAAAGGATTTAAAAGAGAGATCAGTTATAATACAAAAATTAGTTAGTAAATAGATACTACCATTACTCCTCCTCCTCCTTTTCTTCCTTCTCCTCCGCCTCCTCTTCCTCCTACTACTACTAATAATAATCCGTTGGGACATAGGAATACAAACAGATCCTTTGGGACATAGGAATACAAACAGATACCCGTATCTAAGTGAAGATTCCCGATGTCATAATAATTAACAAAAACTGCCAAATTGAAGAATTTAGTCTTCCGGCTAACCGCAATGTGAAGATCAAAAAGGCGGGAAAACAAAGCAAATATACAGAGCTTGCCAGAAAACTGACAGATAACATGGAGACAATCAATATAATGTTAATAAGTGTAGAAGCAATAGGAACTGTCCTAAAAAAAACTTGGTAAAAACACTGCGAAAAGTTAGAATCAAGTAAAAGATTGAGATTATAGAGCGTACAATATGAATGAAAACAACTGAAGCCTTAATGGCAAATCGCCGAATGCTGAATCCAACTCACGTAAACTACATATGCTAACCAGCCACAGTATTATTTTTTGTAAATATCTATATATTAATATGCTTGTCCGTACGGTGTCACGTCATCATCATCGCAAACATTAATTAATGAAACGCGTCATCATCATCGCAAACATTAATTAATGTAAATCATCTCCCTTTATTGTTCAATCTTTATCAGTTATAACTCATTAAACCCTTTTATTTCCCAAAAGTTCACGAACAAAAAAAAATAACTGTTTATTTATGGTTCCGGATTATTTTAAAGACAATTGTGCATAGAAGGTATCGTTCCACAGTTTAAATAGTATAGTATTTTACTTACATTTTTAACGATGTCTTCTGTTTGTTATTGTAGTGAATACGGAACGCTTATTTTATTTTATTCAGTAATAAATATATTTTTACATTTAACGTTACGAGTTCGTTTTTTTTTACTGTGTCACTTCATCTTTTTTTTTTAATTTACTTTTGAGTGAGCCTTACATAACAAAGAATGTTTAGAAATACATGTTACAAAAGTCAAGAATGACTTTATTAAATAAATCACCAAAGTCACCATCCGCAAATACACTGAGTAACACAGAGTCAAAACATATTTTACGTCTTGTTCTGTTTTGTTTTGTTTTTTGTTTTACGGCATATCAATCCTTTTTCGTGTTATTTTATGCCGAATCGAGTAATTTTGTAACATTTATACAGCTTCACGTTGTTTACATAGTTATTACTTATGTTTTGTTCGTTTTATTTTGCTTCTTTTAAAGACATTCATCATCTTCTAATGCCCACCGACAGGGCATACATATTTAAATACTATAAAAACTGGACACAACAATTTGTTTTAATATGAAATAAAACAGTGTTTCATTACTTACGATTTAATTTATTTAAAGAAATATTTATTTCCTATTTAAAGATTTGCAGTATATTTTATTTAACTGAAGAATTTTTCCATTATTTTTATTACATTGTTAGGTGAAGTTTCAGAATAGTTAGCGCCCTCCCCATATTAAGAATGGCTTTCAGCATTATTCTTACAATAGCGGTATCAAAGTTTTTTCTCTTCTTATTTTAAAACAAATTATAAAAAAAAGATACAAGACCATTACATTTTTTTCATTATATCGCTATTCAGGTGAAGGTTCAAAATAGTTAACCCTTCTCCTCATAACCGTTTTTTTATGCAGTAAAATACTTTGTTTCAATAATTCTGGTTTAAATAAATATTTATTCCTTATTTAAAGATTTACAGTATATTTTATTTAACTGAAGAAATATTTATTGTTCATACATATATTTTTCCCTTATTTTTTTTTACATTGTTAGGTGACGTTTCAGAATAGTTAAGAATGGCTTTCAGCATGATTCTTACAATAGTGCTATCAAAGTTTATTGATTTTTCTTATTTAACAAAAATTATAAAAAAGATACAAGAACATTTTAAACATTTTTTTCGTTAAATCGTTATTTAGGTGAAGGTTTAGAATAGTCAAACCCTCTCCCCTTATTAAGAATGGCATTTTATTATTTCAGCATGATGCTTACATTTTTCTTTATATAAAAAAAAATACAAGAAAATGTTAAGTTTTTTTTAATTAAAATGTTAGATCAAAGTTCAGAATAACTTCCTTTATAGCCAATTAGCCAGCTTACTTAACTATATAACATTGACATAAATTTGATAGGTATAACCTACCTCACATCATTTTGATTATCGAAGAATCAAAGTTTAACTGTACTTCGTAAGATTTACAGAAACGCTTCATTTTCTATGCATGTAATACACAAGAATCTGATTATTATAACAGATTACAATGTTTTTATGGAAAAAAAACTTTTGTACAGAAAATTCAAAATCTTCTACTTATATTATCAGGAAGTTGTGATGCATTAATTGAAATCTATATCAATAATTCGACTTAAAAATATTTGTGAATTTACAAATCTTCATTGAATAAAATTAAAAATAAATAGAAAAGTCTATCGCATATATAAAAGTTGACGGTTGCTTATTTAACTTCATTAAAAGCCATCAAAGTCAACCAAGAGCTGCTCAATATTCTGGCTTAATGGATCATTTAGCAAGGAATGAAGATGGTTATTCTGGTGTTACAGGAAGTCCTAGGAATCTACAACAGCTTTATCAAGATGCAATGGCAGTTTTCTGTGACCTATTCATTACTTACACATGTAATCCAAAATGTCCTGAAATATTATATAACTTGGGGATCATCAGAACTTGCACAAAATCGATGTCAACAATGTCACACAGTTTTTTTTTAATTCACAATCTGACTCCCAAGAACCTGCTGACTTACCACTATTCTCACTCCAAGCAGCTGATCGACGTCCCTGTCACCGCCTCAATCATCACCAGCACTTCCTGATAATATCAACAGCATCAGTTACGATCGCATTGACCTT
>NC_136499.1:68362408-68504908 GCF_053919585.1 Euprymna scolopes
AACAATATGTAATGATGATTTTATATTGTATTATGTATCGTATAATTTGTTGCTTTCCAGGTGTCTGCAAAATATTAATTAAAAAAACAAAAAAAAAACAAAAACAACAGCAGATTAGATTTAGATTAAATGGTTAGCCTACTAAGATTAGAATTTTAAAGAGGGTACAGGATTAAATTTACGTAGGCGATTTACTATTTTTTAAAAGCGATTCACATGACCCTGCAAGGGGGGATTTTAGATTATAAAAAATGCTATTTTCGCCGTCTGTATGTAGCTTGATGAAGCTGATCGCGGTTATATTCTCCGCATATAATAGAGACGGGCGTACTGCAAGTCTATGAGCTTAAAAAGCTTGTGGAAGCTGCAACGAGAATGCGCGATAGAATGCACCCACATAGTGTAAGCTTGCAGATAGGACCGCTTGTGAACTACGGCTGATTGCAAATGCCCAATCTTGGGAGTAACAGAACTTCCAACACAAGAATGGGCCTGTAGTGGTGGCATGGCCACTATGTAGTAAAGCTGAAATAGGAGAAAGAAAAAAATAGAATAGATGCCGCTTACACATAAGAACTTTAGAAGTAAAATATTGCCCTATTGTGAATTAAAGGTATCAAAATTTGGTATCTAAGAGTATGTATGAGGGATGTTCCTAGTTTGGTATTCTGAAGTGGCCCAAGTGGGACATTTGGAGAAATCACACACCTCATTAGTGGGATAGCTAAGGGTTTAGTGTAGCACTTTGTACTGTTTGGCGCGAATGGGATTCAGGTCACCTCAATTAAGGGTTTAGTTTAAGGAAGTGTTACGTTTTTCCACTGTCTGATTTGGGAGACTGAGGGATTCAGAGCTTTGAAGTTTGAGTGAATCCGTAAATAGAATTATGAGGTTTAGCAGGTATCTTGGAAAATTGAATGCTGGCCACGGAAATTTTAGTAGGTAGGATGTTTTTCTGTTTCGGTCCGAAGAACTAGAGTATGTATGATCATTAAACGCATGTAAAGGTTAGAGTATAACGCCTGGAAAAGGAATCAGAAATCTGTCGAATGCGATGTCGTCAATTTTGTTTTTGGAGATAAGGCAGGAGGCGCCTTGATTTTTGAAATGGCAGGGGTGTGTCTGACGTGGCAGCTGTTAACTAACATGAGGTTAATTTACCCATGTCCCTTAGTCATGCCATGGGCTGTGGAAAAGGGGTCCGGACGAAAAACTAAATAAAACGGGCGACATTGAAAACATATGTATGTGTCGTATAGTTATAAAAAAGAAGTGTGTAAATAAATTGGAAAAATGTATATTAGATATGTTATCTGACGTTTTCTTGGCTCACATGTATGAAAAATAAAGTGAGAGTAGAGAGATTAGAAAATGTATCCATCGGTATACATTTTTTAAAAAAGAAAAAGGGGAGTGTTAAATATTGTTAAAAATTAGTTATTATCGATCTATCTGTCTAGCTATCTATTTATCTATCTATTCATGTATATTCTTCAAATATTTATATTCGGAATTATTTACTTTTATAGAATTAAGTGTAGCAATGGATTTTAAGCTAAAGGTGTTTATATAAATAAGCTAAGTTAAATATAAATAAAATAATCTTGGGCAGGCAGACGTCGAAGGGCAACACGTAAGGGCTACGTGTGCTTTTGAATGATGACGTAATGAGACTGAGGTCAGAGGTCAGAGGTCGCAAAGTTTAGAGTCGAGAGTTGGAGTTTGATCACCAGAGTGAACAGAAGACAGAGTTGGAGTCTAGTCACGGGAGTGGATAGACGGCCAAGAAACAGACTTAGAAGAATAGAACATGTAGACGAACTGCAGATCCTGTGAAAACCAGTTGAGACAACTGAAATAAATTTATATTATAAAAATATAAAATGTTGTTTAGTGGTTTCATAAAAGAAGGAGGAACATATGTCTCAATTGGATTGTGCTGGTCATTTCATGGTTCGTCACGGAGCTCAGCAGAAAGACAGAAGACCTCTTGAAGAAACAAGGTATGAAGCATATATTATTCTTCTTATATTTCAGTCAGTATTTGTTCTAGTTTTCGAAATAGTTGCGGTATTTTTCTTTTTGTTTTGTTTTTTTCGTGGGATTTTTCTCAGGATTCGCAATTCGGTGGGAGACATAGGAAAATGCTCTCGTAATGTTATAAGAAAAATCTTTTATCTCGTAGGGGTCGTGTGCTTATGGAAGTGCGTTATAGCTGTGACGAGAGATTATCGTGATCTATACATGATCCTAAGATGCGAGATGGAGCCTTGCTATCGGTCTAAGGACGTTTGTAAAAGCTCATTCTTGGGGATAAAGGATGCCTCAACAATATGCATGAACAACCATGATGGTACTGGGCCATTGTGTTTCGACCATTCATGTGTGATGATGGAGTAGAATAAATAGAACCAACACGAGTGACGTTTTGACCAAATAAGTTCAGGTAAAAAAAAAAGGATAAATATGGTATTAAATAAACTGGATGAAGAAATTGAAAGAAAAATTGAGGCTTGAATCAAATTTAATTTTGTAACGTATGGTCAGCATATATAATTTTAGGGAGGTGTTGAATTACGTTGGCAGTTATTATTTCATTATTCTCGAGGGGTGATTCGAATTTTAATTTTTTTTATTTTGGATTTCTGTTGGTTTCGAGTAGAATCAACATGGAGCAAATTTGCGTACTTCATGTGTGGAAATTCGATGTTTTTCGCTTAGCTATGCGTCTTGGAGGCAGTCTCGGTTACCTACCTGGAAAAAATTCAAATATAGCAGAACGGAAGATATTTCTGTCCAGCGTGAGTGGATCTAGTTGATAGATAATCAACTTCAGAGAGCAAATGAAATACCCCCTGACATGGCGTAAGGGGCAGAGGGGATGCAATGGCAGATGAGGCCATTATGTTGCGAATCACTCAAGAGAAGATGAATTAAATATGTATGCCAGGTACTTTAGAAAATAGAGTGCTGACCGCCGTTTTTGTGTCCCACAAAATATTAGTAATATAATACTAGGCTAATGATGAAAAGGATATAAGGCCTGGGATGTGGAAAAAAATTTTGAGTCACCTATGGGAAGAAAAGCTGGTCTGTAAAGACAGGGACGATGATAGTCCGTGTTGAAGAGGCAGATGGACCTTTGATTTTTATTGTTTGGTTGATTGCCGAGAATTTATCGACCACGCGTAGAGTATAGGATGCTCTTGGAATTCTGATTTGAATTATTAAGAAGTCATGGGGTCATAGGGAATGTTTTGACCTTCGAGGGCGCAAGGATTAGCGCCACAGGGTATTATTTGTGGATGTTTTTTTATTTAATATATGTTGTTTTTTATTAGATAATGGTGTGACAGCTTTCTTTGCCGGTGGGATGAGCATATGTATTCCCTTCCTAGTAAGTGTGGGTAGTAGAAAATGTATGTCTTGCCAAACATTTTGATAAAAAGGAGAGGCGGAAAGAATATTATGTAATATGTCGAACACAAGAAATTGTCGATCTATCTATTTAGTTATCTATTTCTGTATCTTGCCATCTCGGTCTATCTATCTCTAACTGGAGAGATGGACGTGAGATGAATATAAAGAATATTTATAAAATCTGTAAAAATATTGTAAACCATATTGTAGACACATTTACCGGGAGAGCTGGTCAACTGATCGGATCTGCATGTGAGTCATGCGATCAGGTTGGCTGAAAATCAGAGAGTTGGAATTTGGACGTAAAAAAGATCGGGCGGTTTAACAGGTCATCCCCCCTTCACTGGGTGGAAGCTGACGTGTGTAAAAATATAGACCTAGAAGTAAACCATGCAAGCAATGATTTTCATTTTTCATTCTTCTGCGAACGACATATGTAAAGTGAATAAAAGCTATATAAAATCAATCATCGTCTTGGAGTCAATGTGTTTCTTCCAAACAGGTGTCAGCCTCCCCTCCAAGAACAAGATGAATTCAATGTGGACAAGATCTACGACGCATGTAGTTAAGGGATATCCAAAAATATATGTATCACACACACACGCGCGCGCGCCTGCATATAAACAGTTAGATATTAATATATTATAACTAGACAGCAACAGCAATTCTAGGGTTCAAATAGTGAAGAAGCAACGACAGACATTTAGTGACATGTATACACATCAGGATGAACCCTTCGCTTCAAGTACGTATTTAGACGATTCTACAACATATACCGTTTTGGTGCTCTTTGGTACACAGTAATACAACAATACGGGTGCTTTCAATAAGTTTTCAGACTTTTTTGTAGAAATATTTTTATTAATAGTAGACGCATGAAACTCCCTTGCAAATAATCTTCTCCGGCTGCAAGCACTTGTACCGTTCCAACAACTTGTGGAAGACGCCATAGAAATCCTCTTGTGTGGCACAGCCTTTTCCATCTCCTCAAGTGTCTTATAACTACAGCCTCGAAAGATTTCCTTGAATTTAGGAAATGGCCAAACTTAGAATGTACAAAGCCTGGATATTAGGGAGGGCGAGGAATTGTCTTCATCCCCATAGCAACATCTTTCCTTCTGATCTTTTCTGAGCACCCTTGTGACAAACTTCGCGCAAATCTTAATCTTCAGTTTCTCGCAAATAATTGGTGTGTACAGTTCCAACACTGACATCAAACTGTGCATTTATTGCTTTCTACAGAAACATGAAGGCACTTATTCATTACATTCTCTATTTGGCTAATCAACTCTGGTGTTCTGACTTTTTACTCCTTCCACACATTCCCACTATTCCTCACAAACTTCTTGACTCTTTTATCACACTCAAGAATGATGCTCTATTCATGCAAGATTGTCTAAAATCAGTCTCAACCATTCTATACATTTCGGTGGCATTTTTCTAAGTTTAAAATATAATTTATTGCATATCGTCTTCCATAAGTGCCCCCGAATTTCGTCTTTGAAATTCATCAGCGGATACAATCAGTCTTTAAGTGTAGTCTATTTCCTGTTGTAGCTGTTCATTTGAACTTGAAATCATAAAAAATAGAGAATCATTTTATAAGATGAAAAGCAATAGCATACTGAATTTTCAAGAGTGTACAATTTTCAAGAGTGTACAATTCTCAAGAGTGTACAATTTTCAAGATTGTACAATTTTCAAGAGTGTACAATTTTCAAGAGTGTACAATTCTCAAGAGTGTACAATTTTCAAGATTGTACAATTTTCAAGAGTGTACAATTTTCAAGAGTGTACAATTCTCAAGAGTGTACAATTTTCAAGATTGTACAATTTTCAAGAGTGTACAATTTTCAAGAGTGTACAATTCTCAAGAGTGTACAATTTTCAAGGGTGTACAATTTTCAAGAGTGTACAATTTTCAAGAGTCTACAATTTTCAAGAGTTTACGACAATTTTAAATACCTGTATGAAAAGTCTATAAACTTATTTAGGCACCTCGAATTTTTTATTTATTTTTTTTTACATAAAAATTTAGGCATCCCGACATAATAATAGGTACGTTGTAGTCAACTAGTTATACATAACTTCAGCCTTCATAAAGAAGTCTTGCTTTTCGAAAAGTTCAATCTTTATTGAATTATAGAAAAGATTGAATAAAGTTCTGACAGTAAATACGTCACATGATGTTAAAAATCAAAATAAAGTAAAATAAAATAAGTTTTGTATTTTATTTTTTATTTCTGTTTTTAATTATTTTATGTGTCATATTTCATTTATTGTTATATTGTTCTGTCTTATATTTTGCTTTTAACTCATTAAGCGTTGTTATTTTCAAGTTGTTATTTAATTTTGGTTTTTAATATCATGTGACTGCTAATCTGACCAGAACATCTGAGAATTTTTTTCTAAAATCAATTAAAGATTAAACTTTGGGAACAAAAGTAATCAATTGTTTTCAAATCTGCAATTAAAGAAAGGAGAATTGTCCATTTAAAGTTCGTCACTTCTATAAACACCCTATTTATCATTCAATACTTCTATTTACAGACAAGCGCTTGTTTTGTATCTATAAGATTTCTCAATAGAAGCGTGTTTATACAACTGACACTGTGCCCGTATGCATATTTCTTTACATTAGACAAAATAACAAATAACTCGACATCTTATTCATTGTATCCATCAATTAAGCTGTGTGATTGCGACAGTTGACCACCACATCTAAAGATACGATATATTATCTCTTCAGAGGGTTCTAAATTCAATTTCGAAAAGAATCCGTGCATTACTACTGTAGCAAAACAAACAAATGTTTCCAAAGACCGCGCAGTTCTTTATGGAGAGCCAACAATTGTAATTTAATTATTAAATATCTATATCAACAATCCAGCGCCTGTTTTGTTTTTTAAGACCCATCAGTTTACCTATACATGCAACTTACTTGTCGACCAATATTTATACATACGTAAATTGTGACATTAGATCGTGGACATACACTAAAAGTCACGCACGAGATACCCGATAGCAGGTCACTTAAGAGTTTATAAGATATGCCAGAAGTTGGGCAGATACTTCTATTGATTAGGAAGGAGGGACGTCGACAGGTTCTGCGTGATTTGTGGGATATGTCAGATAATGGGAAAGGCCTACATAAACATGACCTAAGCGCTACTTTACCTTATACCAGCGGCAAGGGAACCATTCAGTTAAGTGATCTTCGATTGTTTGGGACCCTTTCCCAGAAATAACACAGGTTACAAGTATGTGTTGACATTAATGTGCGCATATACTAGATTCCCGGAAGCAATTCTCGTTACGTCAAGAGAGCACTGCCATCCTGAAAATATGCTAAGGGCATATTTTGTAGAACACAATATGCAGTGGGATCGAGGAATTCGATTCATGAATTTAGCAGCTTGCGAAGCAGTTCCAGAATTATGTTGATTCAGTTCTTTCTGAACTAGTCTTTGGTCATAAATTAAGGCATTAAAATAAATTAAGGAACTATGGGTACTGTGTCGGATTATGTAGCTAAAATGCGGCCAATCTTACCCGAAGCATAAGAGTTGGCTAGAATTAATTCAAAAAATTACCTGAGCTGTGAAGGCCGTGTATTAAAAGAAAACAGTAAAAACATAATTTAAGAAAGGCGAGAAATTTTGATAATCTTACGCTCGAGCGGACAGCCATTTAAAGCAAAATAAGAGAGACATGACAGGTCACGAAAAAGATAAGTTCCCTTAACTATAAGTTAAATACGTAGAATAGTGTAGAATGAAATACAACATTATGCTACAGCGAATCTGTGAAGCAAGTCTCTTTAGAGAGAGAGGCTTATGTATTGACGTTTTATAATTCGGCTATTCTGAGAAACTTAGAGTCCAAATTTGCACATCTACCCGCGGAAGAAAGGCGGGAATTGAAGCGATATTATCGGAATAAAGGGTATATTCGCAGACGTACCCACGTGCATGAACGCAGTAATACAAAATGTTGAACTAAAGGATGACAAACCAATTACACAGCATCACTGCCATTTAAGCCCGGGAAAATTAGCAGTACTGTGGGATTCAATCAGAACAGAAATAAAAAAGTAAGAGACATATAAGATAAATTGAGTGAAATTGAGAAATATTGTTTTTATTATAGTTTGACGTGTGACGTACAATAATATCGGGACATAATGCGAACAGGGACAGAAGACACCTTTTTATATTCACCAGACAGTCAGCCGACACTCCTTCTTTATCTGCCCACGAATTAAAAGAGATAGCGGAAACAGAGAAAACACCACTCATCTCTCTCACCTTTCTCTCTTTTTCTTGAAGTGCCGAAAAATTTATCTGCCGGATTTAGCCTGAAACTTGAATATTATAATTGATTTTCAGGAACTTGTTAAAAGGGTTGCGGTTCAGGAATAGAAATCGTTACACGCGTATTAGAATGAAATTACTTAAGTAATCTTGGAAGATAGAAATGCGTGTATCAGAAAAAAAAAACAACATATCTATCATGTAATTATTCTAAGAAGAAAAGTGGAGTGGTTTAACATTTTTCGGGCTACCAAACTCTAGCTATGTCGTTGTCTCAACCTCTACACAGATTGGTCCCCATGATGTTTCTAGTAGTTGTTGTGTAAACCTTTTTATCACCAATGTCATGTCAATTGTTTGGTTAAGAGTTTCGCCATAGATGTTGAAGTATGCTGCGTGAGAGATTCTTGCCGAAAACATTAAAGTCTTTCCCGCCTTCTTTTTGACAGGTCGAAGTGTTTAATCGCCGCAATATAAAGCTTGTATTGCTTGACGCATTTCTCTAGATTTTTTATTTTCTAATCACTCAACATTCTTTGCACATTTAATGATCCAAAGATTAAACTGATCGACATGAAACATGCGCAATAGCTTTCACAGATAATCAAGTATATTTAATGTAATTTTCGTTACTATACAGAAATCAAGCAAAGGCCTTCGCGGTAATTTACAGCCATGTTAAAGATCCGAAAAACTTTATGTGAAGAAATCAAATAAATAACATTTTATTTTATACAATTAAATGCAGAGTTCGACAACAAATATGGACCAACCAGATAAGAGTTCACTAGTATTATTTTGTTTTCAAGCAAGTGGCTAAGCTTTCTGAACTATTTAAACAAAACAAGAGAAGCCGAATCTAATTCGTGCTCGTTAGATCTATATTCACTTGATATCCTTGAAATATTCTTTTAGACGACTTGAACTTTCTCTATACTTTATCAACGGTAAAAGAGGTTCCTTAATGATGAGGAGGAAGAAAGATAAAAAAAAAACCATGCAATTTTTTTGATATTGGTAAAATATATTTTTAAATACTTTTAAGTTTTCCTACATAACAACATCAAGATCACGCAACATATTAACAGTAATTTTCGTGATCGATAAACTTGAAGATCACTCAAAGATGAAACTTATGTGGAAAGACCTTAATTAGATGGTCTAAAGATGTTTTAATGAATGATTGAAGGCACTTAAATCGGTTTCGATCTAAAGTATTGCCAACAAATTGTAAAGAAACTCTTCTGCATCGATTGTAAAAGGACAGGACAATGCATTAGTATTATAAGCTAGATAAAGCATACTAATCATGCTGCTGGCCAATAAAAATATACGAGGGTACATCTTGTACACGAGAACCGAAAAAATGTTACACAATTATTTTTATTAAACAACTTCAGTTATAATTGTAAGAGTACGGTTCCTATGACAACGCAAACTGACTCCTATTACTGTCTCGATATTCTGAGTTTTATATGCTTGATCTGGATGGTAACGTTATGTAGTCTGTGACTGTTAATAGGCGTCGTGTTTGGAATATGATTGGGATAGGTTTGTTAATTTTAAATTGGAGAGAAAAATTAAAACTGTAAACATTAGGGTTTTAGTTTGAGGTAAATTGATGTGGCAAATGTATGCAAAACTAGTGAGTCATAATGTCACTAATCAAAAGAAAATTTAGAAGGAAACCCACCAAAACACACTTGATGTTTGAGCAGACGTTTAGCCTATTGCTTCTTACGCTTGGACTGGACAGAGAACGCCTATATTAAGTAGTTGTTTAATGAATGGCTCTAGTGTTGGGGAGGCTGTATGTTTTGATAAGCTTCTGGGCTTGACTTTTACTTTTTTATTTTATTTAAGTATCGATAAAATTTATATTTTTAAGAAACACGTTCATCAAATCCGTTTCCAAGGTTGCTGGGAAAATGTTGGGATCGTTCTATCGATCCAGTAGATATTTCTCTGCTGATGCAATTCTCTACCTACATAAGAGCCATGTATGGCCAAGAATGAAGTATTGTTGCCACATCTGGGCAAGACTGCTAGAAAGACCTTATCCTGTCTTAAAAGAGTTCAGAATAAACTTCGTAGCGTAGTGGGGGATGTCCTTTCCTCTTCCCTGCAACTCCTTTCACACAGAAGAGATGTTTTGAACCTGTCTCTTCTTTGTCGTTATTTTTATGGCAAGCGCTCGTCTGAGCTCCAAATAATGACGACTCCCACGAGAAACACTCATCTAGCTGAAAACACAATCAATAATTTCACCACTCTTTATCCGTGCCTAAACCTAAATGTAGGTTCCATGAACAAGGTTTCTTTCTTAGAATTGCACACCCGCGAAACTGTCTTCATTTGCCTGCTTTCAAGCTGATTGAAATATGGTTGTCTTCAAGACCAACATAAACAAGTTCTTGACGAGCGGTTTCCCTTAAATAATGCAATTTATAAAATTTACACGATTAACGATTCCTATGATATATTACCATTGACTACTGTACAGTCTTTAATCCTTGTCCTTTAGTGGCCTCGAATCCTATGTAAAAAAATAAATAAAAAATGTGATATCGATAGCATACTTGCAAAAATATTTTTGTTTTTTAGATGCACTCATATTTGCTGCAGTTCTTTTTTTAAATACCCATGATTTTATCGATACTTAAGCATTTCTTTATTTCATTGATCATTCAAAAACTGTCATATTTTTATATGACATATTTGTACACGACATAGTTTTATATGACATATTTTATATGACATAGTTTTATATGACATATTTTATATGACATAGTTTTATATGACATAGTTTTATATGACATAGTTTAATATGACAGTTTTATAGGACATATTTTATATGACATAGTTTTATATGACATAGTTTTATATGGAATAGTTTTATATGACATAGTTTTATATGACATAGTTTTATATGACATAGTTTTATATGACATAGTTTTATATGACATAGTTTTATATGACATAGTTTTACATGACATAGTTTTATATGACATATTTGTACATGACATAGTTTTATATGACATATTTTATATGACATAGTTTTATATGACAGTTTTATAGGACATATTTTATATGACATAGTTTTATATGACATAGTTTTATATGGAATAGTTTTATATGACATAGTTTTATATGACATAGTTTTATATGGCATAGTTTTATATGACATAGTTTTATATGACATAGTTTTATATGACATAGTTTTATATGACATAGTTTTATATGACATAGTTTTATATGGCATAGTTTTATATGACATAGTTTTATATGACATAGTTTTATATGACATAGTTTTACATGACATAGTTTTATATGACATAGTTTTATAACCTAGGAAAGAAATCGGAGCAACCTATAGCTCAAGCGTAATTCGGGATGTATGCGAAAGTATGCCGCTTACATCATATTTACAAAGTTCATTGATCTACATAGTCCAAGGGGCAGACAAGTTCCCTTGCACTCTGATAATTTCTGAAAAAGGACGTTTTTATATCTATAACTGTAGAATTGAATTATCGATGTAACCGATCCCGTGAACGTAAACTAATATATATATCAGCGCTTTAATTTCCCTCTTTCTTAAGACAGATTTTTGATAACTTACCGGTACAATTCCGTGCGGCTGATAACAGATGCAAATACAGATCTAGTCGCGAATCTCAGCGCGAAAAGCATTTACAAAGTTATTCCCAAGTAGTTGATATGCAGCAATACAGCAGTCTATTAATTTATACACACACACACACACACACACACACACACACACACATATATATATATATATATATATATATATATATACATATTAATAGAAATGTACATGTATATATATCATTATCATAACCTACACTGATGATTGCGTAAGCATGAAATACTAGTGTCTTTTGGTATAAAACTATTATAAAGGCCGTTAAAAATGTAAATTCATCTCTCTTTTAAGAAGCAAGAAAACAGAATTCAACTTTAGTGCAAATGCAACATTAAAACATCCGGTCGTTGTATACCCTCTTTCTGTTTACTATGCATGGCTACTTTCTTGGCATTTAAAGACTGTTAATTTTACCAAAGTCTTCCTAAAATTGTGCTCATCTCAGGGTCGAATTCGAAGCTACAAAGTAAAGCGTGATTTTGGGACTGGGTTCGAATATTACGACTAACAGTAATTATTAAATCCTACACCAATGATTGCATAAGTATGAAACGATAATGGCTGAAATATAAAATAATTATTAGTATTTATTTTAAAATATTAAAATTATAAAGGCACTTTGAGAAATTTAATTTGAGCTTCTTTACGGGAATTATTTAAAAGCATATACGATAAGTGTCATTATTGCATTATATATATATATATATATATATATATATATATATATATATATACACACACACACATTTGAGTTATCTTATTTCAATATATCAAGCACCCACACATACATCGTTTAGCTTCCCCTTTCCCCTTCGACAATTGTCCTAGTGTTTAATATTTTCTTACCTGTCCGAAAATTTTATAATGTGTGGGCCACACAAGGTATTCTCACTCCGACTTTGACATGACTTCTACTCCAGCATTACGCCCTAGTTTCTCATTTAACATTTTAACCATTCTCTCATCTTATCTTTTTTGTGTGTACATATACTTTCTGTTACTTGTATCAGACATTGCTGCTGAGTAATCTTAATAAAATAACACAGATTATCGATTCTCTAGCAGATGAAGAAAACGTAATAATTCTATATAGATATCGCCTCTAGTACATTCTGTATACTTTCATTTTATCTGTAAATTCTGTCGATAGATTATCTTTCTCACGTTGTATCTCATATACATATATATATATATATATATATATATATATATATATATATATATATATATATATGTGTGTATACAAGGTGTCCCAAATATGTATACAGTCTTTAAATTATCTCAACTGGCTACATGAATACGCTATGCCCCGTTCCAAAGAGACGTTTAGAAATAAAGAATAGCACTTCCAGCAGGATGGAGCACGTTCCCACTATTGTCATGACGTACGTGCATATATTTATAGTCACCTGCAAAACAGATAGTTAGGACAAAGAGATAGTATTGAGTAGTGTCCACGCTCACTGGATTTAACCCTTCCACATGGATTTTCTCTTTTGGGGGCGAGGGTTGAGGCATGTTAAATACAGGGTTCACACCTCAAAACGAGACACAATGAATGAGTTGAAAGCAACCATTGAAAGACGATGTGTCAGCATACGAATTGAACTGATAAGAAACGTTTTCGATTAAATCAGTGAGCATTGTTAGCTATTCATGAATCACAATAGCAAGTTATTTGAACACTTTCGATAATTAGATCGTTTGTATATTTGTTCACAGTATTTTGATGCATGAAACTTATTTTTTATAATTAATACTGGTTTTATGGGCAGTTTAAGAGTGTATTCATTTTAATGGGACACTCTGTATATATATATATATATATATATATATATATATATTTATATGTGCGTGTGTGTTATTTTATAGGGAAAGCCGGGAATTAATAAAATAGTAATCAACATTTCGTCCCTATTTCAGGGGACATCATCAGGATTTCGTAGGAAAAATGTAGAAGAAAAACGATTACAGACCACATACGAGTGAAAAAGGAAAAAATCCTAAAGTCCTTCCCATTTTGGGCCGAAACTATAAATGTGCGCTCGGAAAGGTTGGATTATTCTATGCTTATATATACACATTAAAACGATTATTCAGATACATATATACATGCACACTTAATTTTTTGTATTTTATTTATTTTGTTTAAATTATATGAGGAGAGATGGTTAAGGACGTATAGACTGATTACTCAGGATCTGTATTCATATTTTGCCCCCAGATTATTATATTTCCTATAATAGGGGCTAAATTGTAGAAACCTTTTCTCTGTGTTATTGTGCGAGTATGTTAAATACGTGCTGATTCTAGAAGTATTCGTTTAGCTCTATCTACAACGAATTTAATAATTTTTGCATGATCAAAGTTAAACGAGTGATCATGTTCAGCACAATGGCAAAAGCGTGCATTTAGGGAGTTTCCATTCTTTATGTCTCTTTTATGTTCACTAAGTCTTATTTCTAACTTACGTTGCGTTTCACCTATATATGTTTTGTGGCAGTCATTACAAGGGATAAAGTACATGTCGGCGTTCGATATGAGGGTTTTAGGGGAGTGCTTATGTTTGTTTTATTGTTGAAGAAGTTGTTTGCATAAAATATATACCATGTCTATTGAGAGTGTTGCAAATTTTTGTATTATTGGCGTGAGTAGTGATCAAAAGATGTTTAGCAGTGAAGTATTTGTTGTTTTATATTTTTGTTTATATTAGAATATATTTTCGTGGCTTTTTTCTTGCGTTGGAAATGAAATAAGTCGGATATTGTAATGTGTTTAAAGCGTTCGGGATATGTTTAATTTCATCATCAAGATATTGATGGTTACATATTCTAAAGCAAAAAAAAAAAAAAAAAAACCATGACATGCCAGTTTTTTATTCTATCATTCTGGTGACAGTAGTAGTGAATGTAATCGTTTTTGTGTGTGGGTTTTCTATATAATTTGAAACTCAGATCGTTTTCTGATCTGATTATAAGTATATCTAGAAAAGCTAAAGAGAGTTGTCTTGTTCGGATTCGTGTGTAAATTTTGGTTGCACTGAATTTAATTTATTTCTGAGTTGTTCTATTTATGCGTTTATGGGGAGAAAAATAAGGATATCGTTTATGTATCTAAAGTATGTGGAGTTTTAGCTAGTCTGAATTTGAAAGAGCTGGTCTCTAGAAATTCTAAAAATAGGTAAGCTAGTACTCCGCTAAGGGGGTTACCCATAAGGAGTCCGAATTTTTGTCTGTAATAGAAATTATTGAATTGGAAATAGGGTGTATCAGTGATAAGTTTTATTATTTGTATGCAAGCAAAGCGGTATGCATTATAAAATTTCTCTGAAAGCCGGATGAAAACAATCATGGAAGGCTAGAATAATGTTTGCTACAAGAACAGCAGCAAAATCTGCGATTCGAAGCGAGAGACTTGAAGAAGATGCTGTTGTTTGAAAGAAATAGCTTATCTTGTAGTTATATATAATCGTGTTTATCGTCTGTTTTCACTCGTGGGGTATTTTCCTCCGGTCCTCGGGCCGTTTATATACCTTCTTCTCAAGTTTTCCGCGTATAGCTCTATCTCACTGATATGAAGCCACATAACCTTGATGGCTTTTAAATGAATTTTAATACAGGGTGACCCCAAAAAACGGGCCTCAACTCTAATTATAAAGTGTACACGGGCCCGTTTCTTTTGGGTCACACTGTATATAATTAAAACTGGAAGTTTTCACGAGTAAGCATTTTCCGGGTCGTTAAAGAGTTTAGTGTATCCCGCGTCGAATAACGGTTGAGCGTCTTGTATATTCTATTGTATGAAATATTAAATTTAATATTGCTTCTTTTTTCGGATGGGAAATTTGTTATATACCTATTTTTTTGTTACTTAGTCATTTCCACTTATCAAGGCCCAGAGGCCACTCGAGGATAAGAGTTAAAAAGTCCACAGTAGTCAATTGGACAATAAGGCCCAGAGGCCACCCGAGGATAAGGGTTAAAAAGTGCAGTAGTCAATTGGACAATATAGTAATCGTTAGTAATTACTACTTCTCAAGGCCCAGAGGCCACTCGAGGATAAGGGTTGAAAAGTGCAGTAGTCAATTGGACAATACAGTAATCGTTAGTAATAGAAATTCAGTAAATTAGTTATATATCTATTTATATTTTGCTAAATACGCATTACCACTTATCAAGGCCCAGACGCCACTCGAGGATAAGCATTGACAATATTCAACAAATTTTTTATCTACAGATTAGAAAAGTTGTATATAGGGTATTCAGACATATGGAATATATCTAGCATAATCTATCTATTATATCTATAAAAGTCAGAATGTTTGTGTGTGTGTGTGTGTGAGGTAGCGAGAGAGAGAGAGAGAGAGAGAACAATTCTTAACATATATATTCAACAAATTTTTTATCTACAGATTTTAAATTTGTTATAAAGGGTAATCAGAAATATGGAAATATATCTAGCATAATCTATCTATTATATCTATAAAAGTGAAAATGTGTGTGAGAGAGAGAGAGAGAGAGAGAGAACAATTCTCAACCTATATACTCAACAAATTTTTTATCTACAGATTAGAAAATTTGTATATAGGGTATTCAGACATATGGAAATATATCTAGCATAATCTATCTCTTATATCTATAAAAGTGAGAATGTTTGCGTGTGTGTGTGTGAGGTAGCAAGAGAGAGAGAGAGAGAGACAGAGCGAGAGAACAATTCTCAACCTATATATTCAACAAATTTTTCATCTACAGATTTGAAAATTTGTATATAGGGTATTCAGACATATGGAAATATATCTAGCATAATCTATCTATTATGTCTATAAAAGTGAGAATGTGTCTGTGTGTGTGAGAGAGAGAGAGAGTAAGAACAATTCTCAACCTTTATATTCAACAAATTTTTTATCTACAGATTAGAAAATTTTTATATAGTGTATTCAGACATATGGAAATATTTCTAGCATAATCTATCTATTATATCTATAAAAGTGAGAATGTGCGAGAGGAGAGAGAGAGAGAGAGAACAATTCTCAACCTATATATTCAACAAATTTTTTTCTACAGATTTGTAAATTTGTATATAGGGTATTCAGACATATAGAAATATATCTAGCATAATCTATCTATTATATCTATAAAAGTGAAAATGGGTGTGTGTGTGAGAGAGAACAATTCTCAACCTATATACTCAACAAATTTTTTATCTACAGATTTGAAAATTTGTATATAGATTATTCAGACATATGGAAATATATCTAGCATAATTCATCTATTATATCTATAAAAATGAGAATGTGTGTGTGTGAGAGAGAGAATGAGAGAGAACAATTCTCAACCTATATATTCAACAAATTTTTTATCTACAGATCTGAAATATCACATTTGTATAGAAGTAGAATCTGGATACCTATTTTGATACCTAATAAAAGAAAGGACACTCTTTTGGGCGGATTTGGATGATAACAAGTCACTAATAAGAAATTATAATAAACATTCAAATAATTTAAGAATTTTACCAAAATAAAATTGCATGGTAATCACCCAATTTCTGCCACAAAATTTTGATTGGCAAAACTCATAAACAGAAAATATACATTTTCTAATTTCATCTTTTTTTTTACATAATCTGATTTGATGTTTTCCTTAATATTCAAATCACTATATTTTACCGCTTAATATCAAATACAGCAAATGAAGAATTTTTTATGCATCAAACAATTACATTTTCTCATTCATCCAAACTAATCACTGAACATCAATTTCATATTTTCTTCACTAAAATATTACTGTGCTTGATGTCATCAAGTGGAGCGGATCATTTTTTTTCATTTATTCACACATTTTTCCAATTTATATATATTTTGTCTAAGATTCTTAGCCTATGTCATTGCATACCAAGCTGTTTATTAAAAGTTAAGGTTCACTGTAAACACATATGTTACACCAAAATAAAAACGCTTCAGATAATGTCTTGATATTCAATTCAGTTTCTCACATGAGATCTTATGAAGTTAGTAGAAATGTTACAGACTTTTGAATCTCAAACACTTTCGATACTGTGCACTGATATTTTCTTTTTTGGAATATAAGCACATTCATGATTTTTTTTTACAAACGTAAACAAATTTCACATTGTGTAGCAATGTACTGAAACAATTATAAAAATATTTGTTTTTATTTTGGATGATGCAGGGCATCCGAAGAGAGATTTTTCTAACAAAATGAATGTATAATTTTTAGCAATAGGTATCTAGGAAAAGGCCACTACATATGTTATAAATTCCAAATTTCCACAACCTGGCAAATACTGGTACACGCTAGCAAATTTAGATTTGCAATTACAGAATATGATTCTAATTTTTTCCTTTGCTCTTTATTCTAACACTACACTAAGTTTACTGTTTTATTTCGCTACAGTTGATATTGTGTAGAACAATGAGAAAATCATATTGAACAATGCATTCAACAAAATTTCACACACATTTCTAGATACCTATATCTAATAAGTTCAAAAGAAAGGACACACTTAGGGAGGTATTTTGGTGGTCAAGTCACTAAATAGAGATTAGCTGGTTTCCCGGCATAGCCCAGGATGTAATATAGATTGACTGAAATACATGGTCTAGCTGGTTTCTAGGCGTTGCCAGGGATGTAATATAGACACATTATGTTGTATATTACCTGTTCTCTTCTCCCTAAGGTAAAACAATTTCATATACATGCTGTAAATTACCTATGCTAGGGATAAAACATGAACAATACCAGTCCTAGGGTAGATAAAACAAATAATACATAGAGATGAAAGATTCCTCTCCCCTAAGAATAAAACATATGTTCAATATCTGCTTTTGTTTTTTCATTGTTCATATGGTCCCGAGCAACGCCGGGTAGCCCTGCTAGTAAATTATAAACAAGTGAGACATGCATGCTCCCCTGTGAGTGCACGAGGCATAAAAAATATGACTAAGTTCAGCATTGGCCTCTCCACTCCCGTTTAGTTCCAAATGTCCCCAGGGGACGTCAAATCTTGGTGAAAATTAACAAACCATGCAGTTTTAAGCCTTAACGTATGTAAATTTGAGTTCTGCACCATGCAAAAGAAGAAATGACTAAGTCCATGATTTTCTCCCCCGACATTAATCCCCAAAAGTTCTTAAGGCTTTAACATATGAACATTTAAGTTCTGCGCCATTTAAAAAAAAGAAATGACCAAGTCCATCATTTGCGCTCCCACTATTAAGCCCCAAAAGTCCACAAAGTCTTAACATATTTAAATTTGAGTTCAGCAACATGCAAAACTGCTAAATAAACATACACAGAAAATTTGGAACAAATATGGTAAAATAATCTCCAAAATGGAGTGCTTTTTTCAGCCCTAAAAGAGACCTTGGGGCACACCGAAGAGTTATCGCGAAGTATAGACAAACAAAATTATATAGAAATCAGTTGGTTACAAATGTTCAGAAAGTTTTATAATAATTATAGGCATCATTTTTTTTTAATAAGCACAAAATGTCAATTTTAGCCATTTTAACCCAAAAAGCACCCCTAGGGGGGCAACCAAAGTTTTCACTGAAAAATCCGTCCAGTTACTTTTTTACTTATATCATGCTTAATGTTTGTGCAAAATTCAAAACATTTCCAAGACGTATTAATTGAGAAAATAGCGGGCAGACGAAAGGACGAACAGACAAGGGTGAATTAACAGGTCCACCCTCCTTTTGTCGAGGGACCAAAAACGAAAACCACAATCGCAATTCTGTTGTCATTTACATCTCCTGCATGACGAGAGGAAGCAATGGGAGGTTGAAATATTCAATTTTCAAGCACAATAACGCCTCTTCTTTTATTATCTAAAAGTTGCTCTGTGAAAAATATCGATATATCATTGACTATCGATGCGTCTCTAAGCAATTAATTTGAGTTTTCCATTTGCTTGAACAGATATTGAACGCCAATGCACACTTTCTTTGATTGGAAACATTTCAGCGAACTGTTCATGCGGACTATTCACGCGGAATTAACTTCTGCTGCCTCTCTTAACTTCTGATGTTTTCATGATTTAGAAAGTGCTAAATACTCGAGTATCACATATTTTGGACGCTCTGCTTATATATATATATATATATATATGTTTATATATATATATGTTTATATATATGTTTATATACATATATGTTTATATATATATGTTTATATATATATATGTTTATATATATAATTATATGTTTATATATATATATATATATATATATATATATATATAGTGGTGCAAAAAAAGAAGTACGCACTTGTCATTTTTTTAAAAACCGCAAATTTAACCTAAATTGAATGAAACTGTTAAAACACCAATGCCTCATTTGATTAGCCTTTCATTCCTCAATAACTTCATTTGTTTATATTTGATATTTAATTGAAGTATCATATCGTCAATTTAAAAAAATAATAACTGCAAATCCAGAAGACAAATGGACATTCCGTGCAATTGAAAATTGTTATTTAGATGAAAGTTTAGAACATTTATGTAACACAAGTACAACAGAAACACTAGAACTTGTTATTATTTAGTAACATACCCCTTCTGCAGTTTGACGGCCTAAAATCTGTTAAGCATTTCTTTTAATTAGTCTGCGGCAATACCGTGTTGAAAAGGGCATCCAACTTCTCTTTAATTTTTGTCCCAAGTTCTTCCAGATTTGAAATTTAACCATTGTCTAGCTGTTGGTAGATGTAATGCCATATGTTTTCAATAGGATTGAGGTCTGGAGATTGTGCAGGCCAATCTAAACATGGGACATCATGATTTTTATGATATTGCCAGCTGTGTGAATGAAGTATTATGCTGATTGAATATTGGAATTATCATCCAAATCCATACCAAAGTAGGTTAGAAAATGATCAGTCAACATTAATGTAGTTGGTCGAACGCATTCGACCTTGCAAGCAAACTATAAGCCCTGGACTATTGGCACTAATAAGCCTTACACCAAAACTTAACCTCCACAAGCTTGGAGCGTTGCCACCAACAACCATGGTATGTAAAAAAATCTTTATTTCTTTATGACGATTTTGTTATGAATCGAAATATCGAATTTACTTTCAATAAATAAATATGTCTGTTTATTGAAAGAATTCTGCATTTGATTTGATGTTTAAACCTTTGAATTTTGAATGTTGCATTCCATAACAACAGTATTTATGAACAGAAGACTTTTAAAACAACACACACACATACACACACACATATATTTATATAACAGAAATTTTGACATGTTTTCAGATTACAGTCTGTATATTACTGTAAAATTAACGTCCAAATCAATATTAGTATTAATATTTATAAGACAATCCGAATTATGTAAAGACGCTCAATATTAGATGAAGCAATATGATAAATAAAAATGTAGAATTAAAATCAGTAAATTAATTTAAAAATTACAAATTTATTATGTGGCAAGCTATATCAATATTTTTGTATTCCTTGCCGAAAATTTTTATTTCATTGTCGAATATTACATTTTTCGTGAATATTTTTTAATCTACTGAATTCAATTTCATATTTACATGTACACACACACACACATACACACACACACATATATATATATATATATATATACACATACATGTATATATATACATATATACATACATGTATATATACATATATACATACATGTTTATATATATATATATATATATATATATATATATATATAGTGAGAGAGAGAAAGCAGACTATCAATCGATTTGATTGAAAATTGAACAATTTGACTGATAAAAGTATAGTAACTTTCTCCCCCCCTCTCTCTCTCTCTCTCTCTCTACACACACACACACACACACACACATATATATATATATATATATATATATATATATATATATATATATAATTCTCAGGTTAAAATTTTTCAGAGTAAACTAACCAATGATGTTTTAACGAGGGTAAATCAAGTGCGTGAATACCGAAATAGGGTAAGGTATACTTATTATTTTTTTACACTATCATTAATATGTCGATACAGATTGATTAGTGTGTTTCGATCAGCCAACCACAAGAAACTAGATAACTCTTCAGTCAATAATACTTGATATCACTTCTATCAGATTTTAGATTGTGAACCGATACTGAAGAATATGTAACTGTTTGTAATTATGCCATTTTGAATTTCATTACCTCAATTTCTGCTTTATAATAAGAAATAACTCTTAATTAAATCGGTTACACTCAATTTATTCGTACGTTTTCATATATAATACAAAATGATTTCTGAGATATTTTGGCATTAGCCAAATGTAGATCATGAGTTAAAAGAGAGTTAAAACGTTTTCATTTAAATATTAGGTTGGTGCAAAAATATGTAATAATGTCGTTTTTGACATGAAGTTAACGTCAAAAAACATTATTTTTGCACCAATCTAATAGCTCCGACGCAATATTTTATGCGTAACGACCTCTTTAATATCAAGGTCAATTGAGTGAATGATTATTAGGCGAAATATGCAGAACACTGTGGCAGTAATAACATTCATCAATAGTAGCAACTGCGTTAGATTATTTACTTATGAAGCATTGAGGATGGGAATATGTTGACACTGGATTGGGAAACGACCAAGTTGTGGTCAACAGAAAAGCAGTATCATAATGACTTTCCACAGAGCCTTGGAAAATAAATTGTTAATAGAAATTCCGTATGACACTAAGGGTATGTAGAAAGATATGTAATATTTTTCCAGTTATTGTAGCAGTATAAGTGCTTATTATAAATGTTTTACAATGCGAGCCTAATTATGTTAGCTCAGTGGCGGTGTGAGGATTAATAACTGCATCAAGGAGAAGATACAACCATCCAATAGATATCATAGTTGATACTGCATTATCAAGTTTGGGAGCAAAAGTGGTCTACGCGACGCATCTCCCAATGTGGCAGCACTATTCAATCTTTGAGTGCATTTGGGTCTTATATGGGTAAGGGATTGCAACTGGAGTCAGGTACTTTCTGTAATGTGGAATAATCATGCGTTAATCATAAACTTACATGGGTAACGACTTAATAAAAATAAGCGTAACAACATAATAGTAAGATTATATTAGGTTAACTATAATGCTTAGAGATTTTTAATTGATCAACGAGAAATATTGTATTCCATGTTCTTTATATTTATTTCCATGAAAAATATTTCACTGAACTCTAATCTTTGGTTCCTATTTGTGAGACATCGCCACGAATAACTCATCCTTCCAGATCTGTTTATAGTCATATTAAGCCGTTGTGTTTTCACAATTCCAAAGGCGATTTATATAATCATCAATGTTATGTTCTTTTAAAGAGATTCATATCAATATGTGGTGGTTACTTGTATGTATAAAATTCCTCTTCTTCTCTTAGGTGACAATACGCATATTCATGCATTAAAGCGTGTGTGGGTATGACGTGTGGAAATATGGAATAAATAAGTTAAATAAACAGGACCAATAAATCTTAACCTGTGTGGGACAGTTCTTTAACATGCTTCTCTTAAGTACGCAGTTGATGACGGAAATAACTTTAAACATGCATGGCGTACAAAGAAAATAGTTTGCGTTACACTGGTTTCTTTGGTTCGCTGGCGGTTGGCACTTAACTTAAAGACACTTAAATAAAGATCTTTCCAACTTGGTTGAATTCGAGACTTCACTAAATTCACATCTTTGTTAAAGATTTCAGGTGTCTTTTTTTTCGAATTCATGTCCTGTTCAGTCGCATTTCCGGGTAAAGTTAATAAGGACTCAATTATGCACACTGTCGTTAATTATAATATGGGATCGTCCGACGCGTTCGAACTATGCCTGATTCGAACTCCGAGTTTTGTTGCTATATCTGAAATCTTTTTCCTTAGTTCTACAACTCCTCCTATCCCGATCGGTACGCTGAGCTACATTGCTGAATCTGATTGTGTCATCTTTGACGTTTGAAAATAAGGTCAATTTTATCGTTTACTGTTTTAAATTTTTCTCGTAAAATATTCATCTTTCATTTTCCAAAATTGTCTTTCTAACTTTTTAAAACTGTATATTTAACTAATCTAACACATTCGAGTCTTCGTTACCACCGAACACCGATCTGTTACTAACAAAACGAAAAATAATTTCTATTATCCTCTTTGTAGGATCAGCAGAATTTTCACGAGGTGTCATATGCCACCATCAAAATAATTCAACGCGGTTCTTAAAATTGGCCAATATTATTACTCGCGTAGCAATATTTATATTATGAATGAGATAAATTCCTATTTCGTTTACTCTTCTGGGCGAGTTGCTGTTGGCCTTATTAGTGACGTTTTAAAAAAAATATGTGGAATGCACTATTACGTAGGAAAGGCAAAGTAAAATTCAATAGCGTTTTAATGTTCGAAACCGTATGCTTTATGATTTTACTTTTTATGACATTTCAAATAACATCATTGTAAAACAATCGCAATTTTACGAAGTTCATTTTCGCATTTTTTAACTTTTAATATCGATTGATTGATGTTGTATCAACTGATTAAAGAAACATAATATAAAAATAATTCCAATAATAGAAAATTGAAAAGCTCCTATGTTGGGGGGGGGGTCATTCCGAAAGCCGTTCTTATCATAGGGAGGTTGGTGTGCTTATATTACGTTGGGTTAGGTTGTAACAAAATACTCTTTTTAATTCTTTTTTATTTTTTTCCCAATTTTTACCTGTCTACTAGCTTGCGTCTCTTTTTGCTCACTCGGTATAATCCGGCGGTTTTCGTCGTTCGCCGGCTGTTGCTGAGCGAGACTCACGAAATAACGATATTTAAATTACAAAAATTCCTATTAACTAATTTATTAAACTATGTTACTTTTTTCTTATTCTGATCGCCTACAAGCAGAGGACGGTATTTGCACAAAACGTATATGCCACGGTTTTGATGAATAATATTCACTTATTGTTTATTTATATATTGATACTTTTCCTCTTTGGACATGCATCACATTCTTCTGGACTTATACACTTACTGAAGCGCAACGATTTAATCATTTGATTATTTAAAAACCTCGCAAACTTTCACGAAAAAACACTTGTCTAGCCAAAACTACTATCGATAACTCTACATACTCTTTATCTGTGCCTAAACCTTAATTCCATGAATAAAACTTCTTTCTGAGAACTGCACGCATGTGGAACTCTCTTCCGTTTGCCTGTTTTCCAGCTGACTACAATCTGATTGTCTTCAAGTCCAACGAAAACAAGATCTTGATGAACTGTCCCCCTAAATAATCCCATTTACAAAATACCCACTACTTATGTTTACTACGCTATAATCACACTGGCTTATGTATACCTCTTAACCCTTATCCTCGAGTGGCCTCTGGGTAAAGTGGTGATTCCTGTGTTAAAAAAAACATTACAAACGTGAGGAGGGGATATTTTTTTACAACTATTGCATACTTTTACCTAACAAAAATATTAACAGATGCTGTAAAAACCCCACTTCCCTACAGGATGCAATAGTGTTAAAAACAAATACAAACAAAGTAATCGCTCAAATACATGAATTTAACTACTGGTAACGTTAAAATTTTTATAGTGTTACATAAATACTAGTAACTTATTTTGAACCATTCAGTATATTAACATACATGCATAAGTAAAACCAAATATATACATAACGTCTAGTAACACTCGAAAATCGCACAAATATATAAAATTGCATAAGCTTTAAGACATGATGCGACTCTGCTAAAATGCCTATATATCCTCTTTGAAGTCTTGATAATCGCTCAAAATTTAAATATTGAATACTGAGACCCTTAATTTTTTTCTACTACAAAGTGTTTCAGAATTACTTGCATTAAACACGCACTTCTAACTCTTTCCTTGCGCACACAGAACTAACATAAAATGTAATCAACTCGTATTACTCTTTCCTTACTTGGATTGAACACTCTCAAAATGTAAACACATCGTTGGTTTGAGAATGTAAGCATGCACAAAATACCGACATGCGACTACCTCCACCAAACAGTTCTACTTTTTGTTTTCGTTTACGGGTACCAATATTTAATTTTCGATTATGGAGCGATTATCAAGACTTTATTGATGCTATATTTGATTATTTTAACATTTTTTAAATTCTTGTTGACGATTACATTATTTGTTATATATTTGTTTTCTTACCACTTTTACGTCCTGTGAAGTATTTTATTATTTAGAAAATGTGCTAGAGCTACTTTTAGAAAAAAATGATTGTAGTATACCGAGAAGAAAAGCGATTTCTGACTTGAAAGATGTTATCATCGGTAGAAGGCAGTTATCTACCTCTGTTTCTTTTAATCTAAAAAAGTTAATTAATGCTTTCTTAAGAATTAGCCAGCATCTGCGATTATCGGCCCGAACCAACACTAATCGCCAGTAACAAAAAGTGAAGAGAATCAAAGACCGTGGTTCAAATATCTGCCACTGGAAAAGAAAATAATTGACAGTGGAAGCCAGATTATTACATTTGGGCCACGGCCGCCAGTGTTCGCTTTTTTCCAGGGACTGTAGTCGCCACCACCACCACCACCACCACCACCACCAGCACAACAACAACAACAACAACAACAACAACAACAACCGTATTTTGATTTGTTTTCAATGAGAGAGGGGGTCCTTTAACGATTATGTTCTGGATCTGTCATGCTTTTACCGGTCAACGCCAGTTAACGGGTCCTCCTAGTAAGAAATATTTGAAAGTACATAAATAAATAAAACAATAGATAGATGTAAGTGTGTATCTGTGTTTGAAAATATTCAACCGATAAACTCTTAAACTACTGGGTACATAGCACTGAAACTGACAGGAAATATAAACCATACACCAATAAGGGTGTGATGAGTAAATAAGTAAAATGTTTGTTTGGATATGTAGAAACGCGTACAGAAATATGTTAGAAATTAAAATGCACAATGTTCATTTGTACGTGCTCACATATTTTTTTATCATTTTTTGCAAGGCAACTTCATTCATAGATTGAAGCAGTTTTATTGTAAATCTTTCTCATCTATCGATTGCTTAAACAATAGGAAATGCGACTGGATCGCTAAATATTTTTATTTCGATTCAAGCCGATTTCACTCAAGTCACTCTTTTAAAATTTTGACGAAATACGTGTCAGTGGATAATTATTTGTTAAAAACAATATGTCACTCGCTATTTGGGGATTTCGAATTTGTAAAAAGTAAAATTATCCCCAAGTCGTATTTAGGTAAAAATACACTTTCGTATAAATAATTGAATTCATTTAAAACGTATCGCAAAATCAAAAGCAAAATAAAAAAATCTTTCTAGACTGGGGAAACTTTAATTGTTTCCTAATCCACAGTGCTTCTTTTTAAGAAGCTAGATATTCCCTCACTGTTTGCCTTACTCTGGCATCGTTTCGAAACATATAAATCAGGAGCCGTAGTTTCTTTCTTAACTATGATAAAAGACATCATATACGTTTAAAATGTTATTTGCAAAAGCTATGAATTATATTGGAAATAAGAATTTAACCTCAAAAGATTATTTCGTCAACAAAACTCGTCTAATATTTTTCAGGATGTGTAATCCAACCTAGAAGGACTATTTATATTTGTATCTTACGAGTTAGATAGAACCATCTGGGTCGTAGGTCGTAATATACTGATCTCGGCATTAGACTAACATTAAGAGGTTCCTTATAAAAAATAGTAATTTTATTTGTGACGAACGTTAGCTACAATGGAAAATAAAACAACTCTAGCAAGGCGTTGAAAGACTAATTGTGTGTTTATCGATCATAACATTTAGGCATGAAACATGAATTCCCCTTTCTTGAGTGACTTTTAAGCCATAGGTTGAGACAAAATTGGTTATTTTAGCATTGGTCATCTGGTGTAGACTTGGTAAATTGAATTTATCGTTGCGTCTAACAATTTACTTTCATTCCTCTTGTTATAACCTTCCCGGTTGTCATTGCTTAAACAGATTTTTATTCAAACAAATTCCGTTTTCGCAGGATGAAATACGCAACAAAGAATGTCCCATTTTCAATTTACTTTCTCTTTTACTTTCCACAATACATGATGCTAAGATTTGGGCGAGAATGTGTTCTCTGGACATATGTTATCTATCAACGTTTAACCCATATTATTATCTGTATCGACGAGAGATCTCATTTTTGTCCTTTCTTATACTTGACTATATCTTTCTTATATCTGACAAAAATAGAGGTGATATCTCGCAATTCTTATGTAATACATCACAGGCGCAATAATACTGCTCAAATCTCGAGTCTTCACGCGTTAAACTTTCATATTGCATATGTATTATACTTTTACGGTTACTGAAACTAGAAAAGATTATGTAATATTTCGCAACAGTCAATTTGAGGAACTCCAATAAGATCTACTCGATTAATCACTAAAAATGTAACAGATTATTACATTGTGCTTTTGACTATAAGAAATGTTTGCTATCTCTTCTGTTACCTCTATTCAGTTTTTTTTTTTGTACTCAATTGCTGAATGATAAATTCTGCACGGATTAAGCTAGTTTCATTGTTTTCACTTTTACTGAAGGTGTATTTTTTTCACAAACCGACCTTGTGTTTTGTTTAGCTCTGCCTTTGTAGAGAGAAATGAATTGCCGTCTTTTATGACTCGGTCAACAACGCACTAGGCCATTATTGAACTGGCGTTTTCCCTATTGGCTCGATATGGTTGGTGTTTGTTCTGTGCATTTCGAGGCGGTCCAGCTTTCAAGACCGTTGCCTTACATCTTTCTGATGAAATATTTTTATTGATTACTGCCTAAGGAGCCCTTGTCGGGGAATGCCAACGCTGCTGCTAAAGCAATTTTGTATATGTCAAAGTTCTTTTCCTTTAGGGCCTATGGCTTGACTTTTCCCACCTCTCAATTTTATGTCCCAAATTCTTGCAGTTGGGAGGAATTAAAAAAAGCAGCCAACAGAGTGTTGAAGGTGGTTTGTTCTCTGTTTCATATGGTATGGCACTGGTCTTTTGAGAATTTATTTTTTACTGATCGCTTGAGTATTCTCTGCCAATAAATTCAGATTAAGCTCTCCATACAATTTTTCAGGTCAGAGTGCTCTTCCTCTGTGACACTGACTTCAAAATCCCACTTTGTGGACATTGTGTCACATCTTCTCGCCGTGTCAGGGAGACAACCTGTCATTAATAGCTGTCATGCTCTTTTATATTTTATTTCTTGCAAAATAGTTACCTTTTATTTTGTATTCACAATAATTTAAGCCCTATATTTAGGCATTTAAGAAATAAGTTTAAGGTAGTCTTTGTAAATCACATCTGCAATTTAATATGAATTAATTTGCTTTCAGATTAATTATCTACCCTAAACAAACGTTAAAAATCAAGGCGAGAGAAAAAAAGTTGGGTAGTTGGCAACAAAGAGAAAAGATATTTCAATGGGCCTTCGAACATTGGAACTTGTGATTATTTGTCGCGAAATGGACAGATTTAATTTCAATTCAGGTTAAACTTTATGAAAATTATCGTCGTGATTAAATATAGTGATTAAAGTACAATTCGGCTCGAACTTTATGAAAATTGTCGTCGTAAAATGGAGAGAGAAGCTACGATTCGGGTCGTCGTTTATGAAAATTGCCGTCGACGGGAATTTGAAATTAAAATACCATTCGGGTCCAACTTTATAAAAATTGTCGCCGTCGCGAAATAGAGTTACAATGAAATCTGCACGTTTTAGAATTGCCGTGGTTGTGCAATGGATACTAACTGCGTTAAACCATGTAGTGAAAGCTGTGCCTAGCCGTATAGTAACAATTAGTTGTTGTTAACCGTGTAGTTAGGGATAGCTGTGTCTAGTTGTGTTTGAAGGGCTAGTTGTTTATGAAGGGCTCACTGTGTGTTTGAAGGGCTATGTGTGTGACAGTATTGTCAGGGCTGGTTGTGCATACAGCTTTGAAGGCTGTGAGTGTCATCTGGCTCGGATTTATCTGCGATTAGCTTTTAGCATGATGATGGCGTGTAATTAGATATGCAAATTAACGCATGTAAATTAATTAGAGGCCCTCAAAAGACGTTATAACAAGACTGAGGACGAGCGGAGAGAAGTCGAGTGGTTTGCAAAGGAAAAAACAAGATGAATTGTAGAAGTCGTGTGCATTCTGTCAATCTCTTTTTTTTCATTATAATATCAGATTACAACATCATTATCAGTCTCATTTTGGTTGTTTTTTTCTCCGTGGTATTAGCGTAAATCAAGCTTCTATCATAGATACGAGACTTAGGTTCTATGCATTCTCACAGTTACAAGACTCTTCTTGGTCATATTGATATTCCTGAGATTTGGTGTTATTTTACATTTCGCATAAACATAAGATTTTATCTACGCCATGAATATTATAGTGACAACGTTTCCCTCGCAATATTTGTCGATATTTCTCGATTACCTGCAAATGACGACTGAAGGATATTTTCTCTAACGTAACCCACGCGATGTACTGCGATATATTTAATTCACTTTACTCCATCAACGAAGAAATCCACTACCCAGAAAATTAGCAGAAAAAAATCACGCCCTTAACTTAGAGTGCCAGTGTTCTACTCTGATAATTTTTAGGGAGAACCGCCCAATTTCTAAAATGCGGAAAAGTTAAATATAACATAAACAAATACATTATGGCTCAAAGCTCCATCTAGCTTAATCTTTTTTTTTATGAATACGACCGCTACCACAGGACGTTTTAACTGAGGGAATTATTTTTTTTGGATGAACAAATGAAAAATATACAGACAAAAACAACGGAGAATATCTGGGGGAAAACAATGTTATATTTGTTATGTTGTATTTAAATATATAAATTAAGTGTTAAAACGTAATTAGTAGATGTTAAAAGTCGCCTAGTAAACGGTAAAAGTTAATTTTCTCAAATTTTGGTGAAAATAAACATATCGAATAGCAGATTTCGATAATGATGTCTCATCACGTTTGTGTTGTGCATGTTTCTTGGGACGTTACTTAAATATTCAGATTTTGTTCATCATCATCATCATCATCATCATCATCATCGTCGTCGTCGCCATCGTCGCTATCGTCAGTTTAGTTTAACTTTTACATGTTGAGTTTGACAAATTTCCTTACAAACTTATCTATGTATGTCCTAATCTTTGTTTTATTTAAAAATATTTTTATCACTTCCTCTCATGTTTTTTTTCGGTCTTCCCATGGACTGGATCTGCTTTGTTTGAAATTTTGTGACTCAACAAATCCAATCAATTCTACAAATTTTAGGCATACCGTCAGTTTCTGTTTTGTACTAATCGCCCTATAGTCTAGATCTGCGTTCATCAGAACAAAGTTTGTGCTTAAGACTTAATTAATATATCTACTATATTATTGTCAAATAATTTCCTTCATGCAAAGTATGTTTCAAACCTTCACTGTCAAATTTCTTATTCCATGCATGTTTACCCACATACTTATGTTTGGTAAACTCTTCTCATTGTTGACTGACGTAACGATTTAGTGGTTAATAATTGCAGAAGTTTCATGAATATATTCTGTCGACTTGCAATTAACGTAACATATGTTTCACACTGTGCTTCAATAGTATCATCCTTTTTTCCAATGTATTTCTCATCTCAATATCCTTTCTCTACATTTAATTAATTATTTATCTCTGTGATCTAAAGTTTCATGCATAATCTGTTTTTCCTCAACTTCATTTAAGTTAATTTTTCTCAACGTATCATCAGTTAATTTTTTTACACCGTATTACCAGGTAATTTTTTCAACGTATTATCAGTTAACTGTTCTCAACGTATTATGAATTAATTTTTCTCAACATATTATGAGTTAATTTTTCTCAACGTATTATGATTACATTTTTTTCAACGTTTTAACAGTTAGTTTTTCTCACCGTATATTCAGTTAATTTTTCTCAGCATATTATCTCAATTTTCTCAACGTATGATCAGTTTATTTTTCTCGACATATTATGAGTTAATTTTCTGAACGTATTATCAGTGAATTCTCATAACGTATCATCAGTTAATTTTTCTCAATATTTTATCATTAAATTTTCTCAACATATTATCAGTTAATTTTTCTCAACGTATAATCAGTTAATTTTTCTCAATGTATCATCAGTTAATTTTTCTCAACATATTATACGTTAATTTTTATTAACATATTCTGAGTTAATTGTTCTCAACGTATTATCAGTTAATATTTCTCAACATATGATCAGTTAATTTTTCTCAACATATTATCAGCTAATTTTTATCAACGTACCATCAGTTAATTTTTCTGAACATTTTAGCCGTTAATTTTCTCAACGTATTATCAATAAATATTTCTCAACATATTATCAATTCATTTTACTCAACGTATGATCAGTTAATTTTGCTCAACGCATTACCAGTTAAAGTTTCTCGAAGTATTATTAGTTAATTGTACTCAACATATGATCAGTTAATTTTTCTCAATATATTTTCAGTAAATTTTACTCAACATATTATCAGTTAATTTTACTCAACGTATTATCAGTTAATTTTGCTCAACGTATTATCAGTTAATCATTCTCAACATATTATCAGTTAATTTTTCTCAATGTAGTATCAGTTAATTTTACTACATATGTAATCAGTAAATTTTTCTAAACGTACTATCAGTTAATTTTTCTCAACATATAATCAGTTAATTTTCTTAACGTTTTATCAGTTAATTTTCTCAACGTTTTAGCACTTAAATTTTCTCAACGTATTATCAGTTAAATTTTCAGAACCTATATACAGTAAATTTTTCTCTATGTATCATCAGTGAATTTTTCTCAACGTATGATCAATTCATTTTTCTGGACATTTTAGCAGTAAATTTTTCTCAACGTATTATAAGTAAATTTGTCTTAACGGATTATTAGTAAATCTTTCTAGACGTATTATCAGTTTAATTTTCTCAACGTATCATTAGTTACTTTTTCAGTTAATTTTTCTCAACGTATTTTCACTCAATTTTAAGAACGTACCATCAGTTATTTTTTCTGAACGTTTTATTAGTAAATTCTTCTCTAGGTAATATCAGTTATTTTTCTCAACGTATCATCAAGTAATATTTCTCAACGTAATATCAGTTAATTATTCTCCACATATTATCAGTTAATTTTCCCAATATAGTATCAGTTAATTTTACTGTATATAATATCAGTTAAGTTTTCTCAACGTATTATCAGTTAATTTTTTTCAACATATAATCAGTTAAATTTTCAGAACGTATCATCAGTTAATTTTTCTCAACCTATAAGCAGTTAATTTTTCTCAACGTATTATCTGTTAATTTTATTCAACATATTATCAGTTAATTTACTGAAACTTTTATCAGTTAATTTTTCTCAACGTATTATCAGTTAATTTTTCTCAACATATTATCAGTTAATTTTCCTCAACGTATTATGAGTTCATTTTTCTTAACGTATTATTAGTTAATTTTTCTCAACGTATTATCAGTTAATTTTTCTCAACATATCATCAGTTAATTTTTCTGAACATATAATCTGTTAATTTTTCTCAGCGTACCATCAGTTAATCTTTCCGAACGTTTTAACGGTTAATTTTTCCCAACGTTTTATCAGTTCATTTCACTCAACATATTATCAGTTAATTTTTCTCAACGTACGACCAGTTAATTTATCTCAACATATTATTGGTTACTTTTCTCAACGTTTTATCAGTTAATTTTTCTCACCGTATTACCAGTTACAGTTTCTCACGTAGAAACATTTTCAGAACGTATTATCAGTAAATTTTACTCAACATATTATCAGTATTATGAATATATTTTTCTTAAAGTATTATGGGTTAATTGTTCTCAACGTAGGATCAGTTTATTTTTCTCAACATATTATCCGTTAATTTTTATCAACATACCATCAGTACATTTTTCTACACCGTTTTAGCAGTGAATTTTTCTCAACATATTATCCGTTAATTTTTATCAACGTACCATCAGTACATTTTTCTACACCGTTTTAGCAGTGAATTTTTCTCAACGTATTATCAGTTAATTTCAGTCAACGTATGATCATGTAATTTTTATCAACATATAATCAGTTATTTTTCTCATACGTGTTATCAGTTAATTTTTCTTAACGTATTACCAGTTAATGTTTCTCAACGTATTATTAGTAACATTTTGCAGAACCTATCAGTTAATTTTTCTCAACATATTATCAGTTAAATCTTCTCAAAGTATTATCACTTAATTTTAATCAACATATTGTCAGTTAAATTTACTCAACGTATTATCAATTTATTTTTCTCAACATATAATCAGTTAATTTTATTCAATACAGTATCAGTTATTTTTTCTCAACGTATTACCAGTTAAATTTTCAGAACCAAACATCAGTTAATTTTTCTCAACGTATTATGAGTAAATTCTACTGAAAAAAATATAAGGTAATTTTTCGCAAGGTATTATCAGTTAAGTTTTCTCAACGTATCATCAGTTACTTTTTCTGCTAATTTTTCTCAACTTATTATATGTTTAATTTTAAGAATGTATCATAAGTTTATGTTTCTGTACGTTTTATAAGTTAATTTTTCGCAAGGTATTATCAGTTTATTTATCCCAACGTATCATCACTTAATTTTTGCTCAACATATTATGAGTAAATTTTTCTCAAGGTATTATCAGTTAAATTTAATCAATATATTATCAGTTTATTTTTCTCAACGTATAATCAGTTAATTTTTCTCAACATATTATTAGTTAAATTTTCAGAACGTATTATCAGGTAATTTTTCTCAACGTATCAGCAGTTAATATTTCTCAACGTATAATCAGTTAATTTTTCTCAACGTTATATTAGTTAATTTTTCTTAACGTATTATCAGTGAAATGTTTAGAACGTATTTTGATTTGATTTTTCTGAACATTTTATCAGTTACTTTTTATCAACGTATTATGAGTTCATTTTTCTGAACGCATTATCAGTTAATTTTTCTAAACATTATCTATTAATTTTTCTCTCCGTGCCATCAGTTAATGTTTCCGAACGTTTTAGCACTTAATTTTTCTCAACGTATTATCAGGTAATTTTTCTTAACGTATTATCAGTTAATTTTCTAAACGTATTATCAGTTCAATTTATTGAACGTATCATCAGTAAAATTTCTCAAGATATTATCAGGCAAGTTTTCTCAACGTATTATCAGTAAATTTTTCCTAACGTATTAGGAGTTAATTTATCTCAACGTAATATCACTTTATTTTTCTCAACGTGATATCACTTTATTTTTCTCAACGTGATATCACTTTATTTTTCTCAACGTCATATAGGGTAATTTTTCTACACTTATTGCCTGTTAAATTACCTGAACGTATCATCAGATAATTCTTCTCAACTTATTTTCAATTAATTTTTTCTCAACGTATTATGAGTTCATTGTTCTAAACGTTTTATGACTTAATTTTTCTCAACGTATTATCAGTAAATTTTTCTCAATGTATTATGAGTTAATTTTTCTCAACGTAATATGAGGTAACTTTTCTCAACGTATTATGAGGTAATATTTCTTATCGTATTTTCAGTTTATTTTTCTCAACGTATTATTCATTAAATTAGCATGTGAAGCTAACACATAACCTTCATAACTATTACGTTGCTGAGATGTTCTCTGCAAAAATTTAGATTATATTTACCACTGAAAAAAAAATAATAAAGATATCCGCAATTTAATCAGATGAAATCTAATCGATAATGCACTTTATGAAGATAACCCGATAGAAAACACATTTAATTAAATATGAGCCAAAAACCTATTTACCATCCGATGGCGATTAGTACGTCTCTAAGTGTTGTGTTGCGGGTACATATTTGAGAAGACGCAAGTTCATATCGGGACATGTATAACGGGGTCTCCGAACAGGGGATGATAATGACATTTATAACAGAGAGAGACATTTATATCCTTGGTACATAATAACGACGACTGTGACGATCCTGGGGACTTCATATTATTATTACGGAACTGGGACATTTATGCAGTTCTTGTTAACAAAGAGGAGGGGACACCTTACTTTAGGGGGAGTTATAAAGACTTCATTTAGACAAGATGATGGCAAAACACATTTACCTTTTCGATTGTAAAGACGTCACGAGACAACACAGTTACAAAATATAAATGGTGATTTCTTTATTCATTTGTAGGCCGATTGATTATGTCAGGAATTCAAATTTGTAAAACTACATGGTCTCTCTTCTACTCTTCGTCTTTAAGGGGCTCCCATTCTTAAACTGACTATCACTGTGTGTGATTGTGATCTTCTCTCATTCTCTCTCACCGAGCTCTCGATTCAATATATTAGGAAATTACTTCGTTTATGACGTCAGAAGTCTACTGTCGACCAACGCGACTTTCCACATGTGTATTTTACATATGTCTGTCCAAACACTCTTTTGGTAAACAAAGAATTCCCAATTTTAATTGTTTAATATGTAACCTATTTTTTAATTTATAAACTCGCATTGTCCATTGTTTTAACTGACACATTTAATATCCAGTTATTCTAAAATAATGGACAATCGACATTTTTCTTACATAAATATTATTTGCTTATTTTAAATAGAAATAACAATGGACTGCATTCCTAGTATTTCAATTATCCATTATCTTTGAACACTTGCCTACAGGGTTCGATTCTAGCCTTTTTTCTAATATTATTATCACTTATCTAGTCTGTCTTCTTACTTACATGAGAAGGGGACAGCTCTTTCATGTAACATAAGTATTCTTCATATAGAGATAACTTTCATTATGTATACATCTATTTTAATTTTACGATGTTAAATTAATATACTTGAGAATTAATGAACATATAATCTTCGAATTTTTATAATTCTCATTAAATTACTTTAGTTTACGCCCAAAACCCCATTGTACTTGCGCCGACCTTCTTTCTTTCTTTCTTTTCTTTCTATATATTTATGGTAAACGAAACTCACGTTTTTAACACGTTAACTTCAAACCCTTAATCAAAGATGATTTCAAATGTTTTCACCCCCTCCCATTCCGTGTCTCAGTACAATCATGCTGAAACCCTTTTCCTTCTTCCGTTTCTATGTTCTTTATTTTTATTTTTTTTCCTTTTTTCTTTTTATTTTTTTCTTTTTTCGTTTTCCGTTTATTTTTCTTTATATTCTTCCTCTTTATCCTGTTAAGTCCTGACGTTCTCTTTTCCCCTATCGTTTTTTTTGTGTTTAAAGGATAAATGTAACTAAACCTTTTAAGTTTAGCATTTTAATATTTTTATTTTATAAATAAATAAAACATATTTCATTTCTTCCATTTGAGAACGAAATGCCTTAAGTGGCTCCTATGCTTTATTACGTCACTTGACGAGGACTTTTGGTTTGTGCAAACCAACTGTCTGGAACATTAGAATGTTGAGAGTATGTAATATTTGCCTTTATAAATAAACATATTATATTTTACTCTTCTTTTTTGAGCACTTATAATAACCTCGTTTTAATTCATGTGTTTTTCCTGTTGAATACCTTTAACTTGGTACATATATACGTGCATATATATATATATATATATATATATATATATATATATATATAAATTCACTTCGTGTATATGTGTGAGTTTCTTCCTTCATTTTGACAAGCTTCTGGGTTTGACCTTTACTCCTGATCTGAAATGGAACACGTACATCAAGTCTGTTGCCAAGGTCGATGGAAAGATGGTGGGATCCTTCTACCGCTCCAGAAGATATCTCACTACTGATGCAATTCTCTATCTATATAAAAGCCAAGTACGTCCAAGGATGGAATACTGTTGCCATATCTGGGCAGGAGCTGCTAAAAACAGCCTATCCTGCCTTGACAGAGTACAAAATAGACTTCGTGGCTTAGTGGGGGATGCCCTTTTCTCTACCCTGCAACCTCTCTCCCACAGAAGAGACGTTGCGAGCCTGTCTTTGTTTTATCGTTATTTCCATGGCATATGCTCGTCTGAACTCCAATCTCTGATCCCCCCTCGCCAATCTTTCACGAAAAACACCCGTCTAACTGAATCCACTGTGAAAAATTTCCCCCACTCTATATCTGTGCGTAAATTAAAACGCGGATTCCATGAACAAAGCTTCTTTCTTAGAACTGCACGCCTGTGGAACTCTGTTTCGTCTGCCTGCTTCCCTCCGGACTACAACTTGGATGTCTTCAAGTCCAATGTTAACAAATTCCTAATCGATCGCCCCCTTAAGGAAACACTTCAGCAAATGTCCACACTATTGTAATGTACTTGCAATAACCCTTATTCCTGAGTGGCTTCCGGGCCTTGATAAGTGGTGATCACTGTGTAAAAAAAAAAAAAAAAAAAGGTTCCAAAACGGCTGCGCCTATCTTCCGTATATTTCATAAAAAGCTAATCTGTATGTCTGGCCGTGTTGTTAGATATGATTTGTACAGAAATTAATCCGATATATATAGAAAATCGAAAAGAAAAAAAGATTTCGTAAATAATCTTTGTTTCTTATTGATAAGAAAAAAAAATAACAGAGGAATACTTGACGTTTTACCGGCCAAAGGAGATAATACCTAGCAAATCAAGGGAAATTCAATTCTCAGAAAGCGATTTCTGCCTAAAAAAATAAATAAATAAATGTGTATTGCCATCGGTATATATAGCTCAGTGGAAGAGTATTCGACTACAGATCAAATGGTCCCACTCTTCAAGCCCGGGTGTACGTCATGATTTTATTATACTTTTTTCTTATTTATAAGTTGTATTCACGATAAAAGAAGATGGAACTATTAAACATCTCATTATTTTTCCGTTTGCATACTTAAAAACTAAACATCAGAAGTGACTATTCCAGGGCAGTCATCGTCAAGCCCTAATATTAACTGACGGAATATTGTAAACTAACACATAATGAACGACATATTCATTATTTTATTTATTTTCTTTTGTGCAAATTAGTTTACTGGGCAAATTAATCCTTATAATATATATTATTCAATAGATGATTGATTTTATAATAATACATACAGAATCTGCTTATAAAATATCATGTTTAAACTTATTGTACGACCGGGCAACGCGGAGTGTCCAGAGAGAGAGAGACAGAGAGAGAGAGAAAGAGCGATAGATAGATAAATAGATAGATATACTAGCAGGCCGCCAGGCATTACGCGGTCGTAAAATTCGCTTGCATATGATATTTTGATTAATGCAGGCATCGTATGTGTTATACTTTTATATTGGTTTTAAAAGTTAAAAAAAATGATTCGTGTGCCACCAATGCGAATCGAAACCCAAACGTTTTACTTAAAATTTATTTTTCCTTCGCCGTTAATGCGGAGCTATGTTGGCTGCAAGGCTAAAAATTAAAACATGAACCAATAGCTATTACGTTATGAATGCATATTCGTAATGCCGGCGTTGGACATTCACCTGGCAAATTTCATTTTCACATATTTGTACCGATTTTCCCGGCCTAAAACCCAAAATATAAAGTTTTGCATGGGTTCAAATACCTTATATATGAAGTTTGCTGCGTGTAGACCAAAAACATCGCAGATCAAAAACTCGAGGAGAGGTTGGGTAGTCAAAATATTTTAAACAAAAATTTATACGTATACATAAATGGAAACACGTAATAGTTAACAAAGATGATTATCCCATGAGAAAACCGAAAAACTAATAGGGATTTAATTTAAATGGATGTTTAAAAGTATATGAAAATTAAATAGATCTGTTGATAGTAAATGCAATTCCCCGACCCATATATGAGAAAGTTGCGTTTTTGTTTTTTAAATAGGTAGAAAAACACTTTTTAATATTAATATCAATACATAAAGAAATGAGTATAGATAGAGAGAAAGGAGAGTGAGGGTATGTAATAGAGCAAAATAAGACAATAAATTACAAATATATAACACAAAATAATAATTTATCCATGTCTGTTTCTAGTTTTCCAAATTATATGTACAAATAGACCGACTTCGTAATCTAGTAGGCAATGCTCTTTTCTCTTCTCTAACACCTCTTTTCCACAGAAGAGATGTTGCGAGCCTGTCTCTGCTATATAGTTATGTTCATGACAAGTACTCGACTGAGCTCTAATCTATTTTATTTTTGCCATTATTTTACAAAATCCCTATCAATAAATCCTTTCACTTTCTGGCGGTGCCTAAACCTAAACGTGGATTCCATGGACAAATATTCTTTCTCTATAACTGCCCGTCGATAGAACTCTTTCGGTGGTCTGATTTCCAGCTGATTACAAAATTGTCGTCTTCAACTCCAACGTAAACAAATTTTTATTGAACCGTCCTTGCAAATAATCTGATTATACCAAATTTCCACTATAAACGATTACTACACTATGTATCAATGAGTACAATACGCACATTTACTCTTATCCTCGAGTGGCCTCCAGGCTTTGATAGGTGGTTACTCCTTAGTAAAAAAGATGTATTTATGTTTTAGCTTTCTATCATAAGCGCAATGACTCTTTCATTACTCTACTTAAATAATAGTGTTTCGTCTTAATGCTTATATAAGTGTGATAAATGAAAAGATATTTTGCATTTATTCAATTAGAAGATTAAAAAAATCGGTAGAAGCTCGTATATTATCGAGCGATATTTTCTGCCACATGCGAAACAAGTCTAAACGAGTTGGCAGGTAAAAGACATGTATTAGAAAGCACCTGTAACAGGGTTCTGGTGTTGACAAGAAAAACACGGATATGAATAAAGCAACTAAAGAAACAACTGCCATGCGAAACGTTCTTCTACTACGACGTAAGTATTTAATAAGCTCATTGTTTTGTCAGATACCAAATACATGCGACCGCAGAGATCTTTTAAGATTTTATTGCGTGCATTTGCTATATGAAATACATTGAGTTTACATGTAAAAACTGTCACAAGTTAACAGAATTGCACAATGAGGTTGTAACCTGTGGAATTTCGATGGGCACCTGAGAGTCTGGCATCTGATATGGTCAATCCAATTGACCGCATTGGATCCTAGAAAGCAACCATGAATGAAATCTAATGGAGATGATGAAGGAGACGCTTTCCAATACAGACGAAGGTTCCAATAAATAACATAACATGATTAGACGAATGTGACGCGAAAGAGTAAAGAGGACATAGATGCCACTAATGGGACAACGCATACGGTGTCTATAATGAAAGGGGTTGAAGAAGATGGCGTAAGAAAATATAACGATAAAATTGGGGGGCTATTCTCATGGATATCCGACATTCTTTATGCTTAAGTTCATAGTTCCCATAATCAAGCTATAATATCCAACTTTAAATATTTAACGAAATTAAATACGGAGTCGTTAATCTCCATACGTACATATGTATTTGCTTTATTTCTGATCATGTAACGCATTTAATAATCTCTTTCTAACTATCTCTGAACATATCTATATTTATCATTTTCCAATTCACTTATATACTTAAAAAATTTAAAATAATACAAAAAAAAAGCATATTTAATACGTGGGATATTTATTCAATATTCTTATTTCGATATCAAAATTTACAAAATAAAGTTGAGTCTTTAGAGATGAGCTGAAACTATATTTTTAAGACGACACTACATATTGATTTTGATTTAGAATAATTCAAGATTGAATAAATAAAGATAAAACAATCGTGCATTCAAAATGCTTTTAGCTTTCAATTAATTTTATATTTCCTAATGAACAATTTTCTCACCGTATGAACTTCACTGATTCTTACTCGTTAAATAGTCATGTTTGAACTTAGAAAGCGCAAAACAAACCAAAGGCAGAGAAATTACACAATATGATTTTTTTAATTCCTAGTTTTTAGTATAAATGAATTTAGATTGTCTTATTAGATAGATGTGTTGATTCCGAAACATGAAACGTAACAAAATATAATTATGTCTTACATTGAAAAATTGTATAATTTAGTGTTTTTTCTGACATCCATACTTGGCGTGGCTTATCGTAGCTCGATTAAAAACCCTGAATCCAGAGTCTAAGTCCATACTCTAACCATTGAGTTTGCTCGTGCAAGTGTTGGAATTAATCAGCTTCTTGTAGATGTTATGTATTTATTTGAAATACTTAAAAACTTGGTTAATGGAATTAAAGAGAACATTATATATTAAACACCTACACACACTCTGACTCAAACCCACAACACACTGACATACACACATCCATATATATATATATATATATATATATATATATATACACACACACATCCATATATATATATATATATATATATATATATATATATATATATATATATATATATATATATATATATACCGCTCCCCATGTGGGGGTATCACATTGGTTAAAAGGGAAAATTATTCCCAACTCGCATTCAGGTAAAAATGCACTTTCGTAAATGATTGAATTCATTCAAAACATCGCTAAAACCAATACAAAACAACATATATATATATATATATATATATATATATATATGCATATATATATATCAAATAAATTTCGCTGAATTCAACTGACCAAGTTTTAGTCATTTCATTATCTAATTAACGCAATATTACTGATTTATATTAACTCTCTTTTGAATGCTACCCATAATCGAACAGTTATCTTGTAAATGTTTTACTATATATATATATATATATATATATATATATATATATATATATATATATATATATGCACACATATTATATTAAAGTTAATTTAATCAATATTTATAACCCTATAACTTTTCCTGGATATTTAAATAACTGTAAATGCGTTTCAAATTGTCATTAACTTCAGTTGCATCAAATAAATCAACTATTCCCATTGTTCTAATTAGCTAACATTTGAAAATAACTCATTAGAATTTGTCTCTCTCTCTTTTACTATTCCTCTGTATGTATAACGAGCGGTAGATACATAGGTAAACCGAAAGATAGATAGATAGATAGATAGATAGAGAGAGACATATTTATGTAGAGATGAAAGTTTTATACTAACATTTCAATCAGAAAGTGCTTGAGTGTGAATTGTTTAATAATATGTGCTGATAAAGAAATCATAAATTCGTCATTTTTTAACCTGATGTAATAGAGATAATAGACTTTTCGAAAACACATGTACACACGCATATATATATATATATATATATATATATATATATATATATATATATATATATATATATATACGCGTGTGTGCATTTATATTCGCGCCTAAAAACTAGCTTAAATACATTTACAAATATAAATCCACAGAATATACTAATAGTATCAAAAGGAATTTAGAACTGAAATATATAAATAATTTCGTAGATCTTCAACTTTACATACTCGAAATAAAATAGTTATAACCTTAAAAGGGAGAAATCGAAATAGTTTTAATCTTAATAGATATCGATAATGAGGTGACTTAAAGAAAGGAAAAAATACCTTGAAGTAATCAAATGCAAGATACTGGTACACCCTGTCTGATAAGGAGTTAAATTAATGTTTAGTCATATATAATATTGAAAGTGAATGGGAAATATTACTGGATGGGCATTGTAAAGGTAAAGTTAGTAATATAATTTTTGTTTGGTAAAATTAAATGATGATGATTAATTAAAAATAAAGTCCAAATATGGAATTTTGAAAGCTTATAACTTGAGTTTTGGTTAATCAATTACAATTAGATATCCAGAGTTACTCCACATTTAAACTCTGAGATTAGGGTTCGAAGAGATAAACAAAGAGAATTAGAATTTGTATAATTAGACAACGATAAAATTACAAAAATAATATTGAAATGTTAAAATTCTTGATTTAACAAGTATCGAATGTAGATTTATTTTTAATTTATTAAAAGATAATTCTTTTAAAATAACATTTAATAACAATTCCTTCCCACGAAATAAAACCTTAAGTAAAATCAGTTAGTAAATCGTGGATAAAAGCAAAAACTACGAATCTTTTTGTAATTGAATAGTGAGACAATTTAATTTAATCGAGGATTTGGAGGTGTCGTCCAGTACTTTAAAATAAATAAATTAAATAATTTGTAAAAAAAAATTAATTAGGTTAACACACGTGGAGGACTAAGGTTATAAAAAGATAAACAATCAGATTAAATTGAACTTTTAAAAATAGCAATACGAAAACATGGCGATTCATAAATTCCATAGCTATCAGAAAATAATTAAACAAAAACATGTGGTGAGGAAGGTAGATGTACCGTAAATAACATGGTCAACATCTGGTCAGATATGTATATTAATCACAGTTTTTTAACAGTCTGATGAGATGCATTTCTGGAATATTTTTAATAACATAAGGCATGAAATTATCCGAATAATGTCGACACAATTGTAACATTCATGAAAAATACACAACGAGATGCTCTAAATGTTCTGTTCTTTTCTTGGTTTTGAAATCACACACACACACACACACACACACACACACACACACACACACACACACACACACACACATATATATATATATATATATATAATCTTTGAAGTTTTTAACATTTAAAACTATACAAAAAAAAATTATCATTCGTTAGAAAACCATCTAGTCAGTAAGTCATTTAATCACCTGCATCAACTCGCTCTCGAATTTACTATATTACTAATAATTCATTTTAAAGGGGTCATCAGTTGTTTACCATGAAACACTGTTTCGGGGATTTAAAAACAAAACAGTATATTACATCATGGCTCCCCAGCAGTGTTGATCAAACACCACCCCTTAATCTTAGGAAGAAAACATGTTACAAACATTTGATCCAATTTCCTATTCTTAATTGCAATTACTAACCTTTTCATGCTATAAAAATGAATCTCTTACTTGTGTGATTCATAAATTTCCAAATTAAAAATGGATATATTTTTTGATTTATCAGTCTTGTATTTATAAGATTAGGATTAATCCATTTAACTACTTATCACCCCCACTATGATTAGTATCTTGTATATTTACATTCTTATTTATTTGAAATTAAATATATAAAGGTTAAAAATATTTATACATATATACATTTTTCTTTATATAATTTATTATATGTAATTATTAATACCTTTTATACATTGCTAATATAGTTTTGGATTTCCTTTATTAATATAACCTGGTTAATCTTAAACTATTCTAAAGCGTCAGGATAACGAACAAATGCTTTATTTAATTGTTTAAATATTTTAGTTTTATCCCCACCTTGATTTATCATCCTTATTACTAAGCTAGAAACTGGTGGTATAAAATCTATTAATTTTAAAGTAACGCGAACTATTCTCAAAAACTCTGGCATAATGGTTCCATAAAATATAAAAACAGGGCAGGTACTATCTTTATGTGGCATACGTACTATTTGAAAGGGGAAAGCGTTTTTTTTATCAAATATGTTATAAAGAAAAATTCCATCCTCAATTTTTATATCTAAATCCAGAAATGTAGCCTGTTGTCCTCTATGTTAACAATTCAATTTTAATTCGTTTGGATATATAAGATGCTTATTTTTTTTTCGAATTCATCATTATCGTTTATACATATAAGGGCATTTATAAATCTCCTACACCCATGAAAGTCATATGTTTTAGATATATCAGTTTTTAATAGTGGTGACATGTATATATATATATATATATATATATATATATATATATATATATATATATATACTCGAGTATATGTAAATACAAATTTGTCCCAAATAGTGCAGGATCCAATCCCAATTGGGATACCTATCGTTTGGAGTAATATTCTATTTCCTATTTGAAAATAGCACTCTTTAATAAGATAACTTATAAGCATTTTTAAAATACCTTTAGAAATACTCATTTTGCTATTTTTATTTTTTCACCAGAAAGCTTTAGAGTTTGAAAAGTGTATATATTTACCTTTGCCACCTTCAAAAGCTAAATCTACAGTATCATTTAATTCTTTTATAAGTTTTTCGTGCGGAATTTTGGTATATAGCGTACTAAAATCATAAGTAGCTATAGATGTATCTTTTATTCTGGAATTTATTTTATCTCATTTTTCTTTCACCGGTTGGGAATTATTTACTACCCAAAATAGATTTCTATTACTATAGAATTTTCTTTTCAGAAATTATTTATTTGATTTATAATTAATTTGTAATATTTTAGATATATCTTTACTTAAAGGTTTAGTGATGCCCGTCTTTGAACCTAAAATAAATCTAGCACTAACTGGATTTTTGTGTATTTTAGGTATCCAATACATACATGGAAGATTTTTGTTTTTTTCTTCTAACTTTAATCCTATCTTTTCACTAATAATACTATTATTCAGAATAATGCTATCTAAATTAATATTACTTACTTTATAGATATCTGAAACGTTTCCTATAATTCCTACTTCTATCAATAAACGTTGTATATAATATTTTTTACATATAAGAGCTATATTGTTTGCCGCTTTATCAATCGGAAATATTACAAACTTGTCTTGAAGTATTTTAAGTTCCTCCAGTATTTCTGAATTTTTTAAAAGAGGATTGGTTTTTCTAGAGTGTTTAATTTTTTTAAAAATGTTTAACCTTTTCATTTACGCATTCAAGTATACTATTTTTTCATGCATCAAACGTAGACTGTGCTAATTTATATTCATTTATCACAGACATAATAAAACCTTATAGTGCTTTAGTTACTTCTTTTACGCATTTAGTGTAATTTAGGCATTTAGGCTCTCTATAATTCTGACCCTTACAAAGTAGTTTTCTTAATTTAGAATTATTTACTATCGTTACATCTCCTGCAATTACATGTTTTATCTCATTATTACAGAAAGGAGAGGAATTACATTCACATTCTGGAATATTTATAATATTATCATTTATATTTATATGATCTACCTTTTATTTTTAATAATTGAAAAACTTATTGCGTATTGTTGGCCCTAGGTTACATGTAACTATTGTTTTTTTATCTTTTGTCTGTAACTCATTAGGTGGTAATTGTATATTTTTTGTTTATTAAATATTTTAGGTAAATTTACATCATCAAAACCTTTATTTTTATACAAAACTGCACAAACATTTTTTGGTTTCTTTTTGTACCGTCCACGGGTGGCTTATATAATTTAGTGTCGATTATATCCAGAATATAATCATACCATTGAATGAAATAGTCCTTCCTATATATCGGTTGTAATAATATGTCCGATGTTATTTCCTTCAAAACTTTCTTTTTTGTTTGATTAAGCAATTTTCTCATATAATTGAACGACTCAGAACTTTGATTAATAATAATATTTTTAATTTTACTAAAAAAAATCCTCGCATGAAATAACTGATTCTCTATTAATTCTATGAACATAAGTTCCATCTCTAATACCGTAGCGAGGCAAAGCTGGATATAATCTACCTATAATTTCAGAATCTTGTAGGTTATTTTTTTAACTTTAATATTTAAACCATATGGGTAAATTACTGGCATTTTTTTTTATTATTTCGTCTTTCTTATCCTGACGCATCTTTAGGATATCTTTATCTACATCACCTAACCTATTATATCTATTACTTTTAAATTTTTCAATTATTTGTACGGAAAAAGACGACTGACTACAGGTTTCTTTAAAATGTTTAACAACATGAATACATCCCCCAGTACTAGTCCTATGCAAATTCATGCGTTTATTTAGAGGCATTACAGTTTCCCCTACGTATTGTAAATTACAGTTTTTACAGGACAACAGGTAAACTTATTTTATATATATATATATATATATATATATATATATATATATATATATATATACTCGTGCTGATAAAAAGAACATCTTGTTTTTTGGCGCTAAATTCTTATTGAGGACGATCTATGAGATATAATTAGTGCTAAAATATCCCAATCATGCTAAACTAACTGAAATAGTTGTTTTACGACGGAATTTTTTATTATATCAATTGCAATGCCAGTTTTTGAATATTTCGAGTTTCAAAATAATAGAACAAGGCAGTTTAGTAAACAAAATAGTTTTTTTTAACATGAATGCAAATAAAATTAATCAATATTTAGTAGCAGCACCTTTTGCCTTGATAACAGCATCAATTTGCCGGGACATGGAATCAACAAGCTTCTCGCAATCCTGTGTAGACACTGAATCCCATGTCTTCTGGATTGCAATCTTCATGATCGTAAGGGTAGCAGGTTTTTCTCTGCGGAGCTTCCTCTTCATCTGGTCCCACAAGGCTTCAATAACGTTCAAATCTATCTCGCCGGCCATTCAAGAAAAGGGATCGATCGTTCTCGGAGTCAGAAAGACGTGGTCTTGGCAGAGGGTGCCGGTACCAAGTCATGTTAAAAATGATATCTGTAGCCTCCCTGTCAAACTGATTATCCAACACTGGCAGTAAATTAGCTTCCAGGATATCTTGGTACACTTTTGCCTTTACAGTTCCCTTGATGAAGCATAAATTACCAAAACCTTTAGCACTCATACAGCCCCAAACCATGCAAAACTGCGGGAACTTCAGACTTCTTAACGCATTCTTGGTTATACCGTTCCGTGGTTCTTCGCCAAACATGTGGGCCTTGCTCACCGAAGGAGATACAAAATTGAGACTCATCTGAAAAGATCACACGCCGCCATTCGTCTGCAGTCCAGATTTGATGAGCAGTTGCCCATCGCAGCCTCTTTAACATCTGCTTCTTGTTAAGGTGCAGTTTGGTGGTAGCTATACGATTTTAGTATCCCAGTTGCCGGAGCCTTCGGTAGGTGGTGCTTCTCGAAACTTCGGCATCAGACGCAGGTTTCCTAGTTTCATTGATGTGACTTGTTGATTTGAATCGACTTTTCTTTGTCACCTCGTCCAATGCCCGATCTTGTCTTTCGGTGGTGCTTTTCTTTCGTCGGCATTTCTTGCGATTGCTGTTGGAAACACCTTCAGTACCTTTCTGGAGCACTTTGGTAACCACCGATTTTGAACATCCGTCCTTGATTGCGATTTCCATGTGCGTCTTTCCTTCTGCCCGTAAATCAAAGATACGCTGCTTCTCAGGCAAAGATATGTCTTTAGTGTGCCTCATATTTATAAAGCATTATTATATCGCTTTCAAAATCTTTTTAAACAATATTTGCAAAATGTTTGGAGTTTACGATTACTAAAAGACAAAATGTTCTATTAAATTAAACGTTTACTTTTCTAATGCGACAATAAAGTACTCATTGTCTGCCATATGAACCTCCTCAAATGATTAAAAAATAGTTGCAATTGTTATTTAAATATTAGATATCTCGCCTGTACAATTTACAAGCCGAAAATTATCCCAAATCGAATGTATTTACATATGTTCTATTATTTTGACCAGCACGAGTGTATATATATATATATATATATATATATATATATATATATATATATATATATATATATATATATTCTGGTCGCTCGATCATTCTAGAGGGTTTAAAGAAGTTTATGCTTTATGAACAATAAATTTACTTAAATCCTCGCTACTGTTGGCAATGTCGTATGGGTAACATTCCTTGCAAATGAAATCAAGAGTGTTTACTGGCGGAGTTCGAGTACTTTCGCCAGCAACAATCATCACTTTCTGCATTGATTATTGTGAAAGCATGAAACACTATAATTTGTAGGTATGAAAATGTATTATTTATAATTTATAGTCACGTACATATAATATTAGATTATATATGTACTTTCAATGTTAGTTTTGTGTTTTTTTTTATTAAACAGTTACAACCAATACGTTTTCATAGTTAAGTATTTTTTGTTATTTGCTGCATTGAAGGTGTCACTGTACTACACAATTAATTGAACATAAATAACGCCATAAAGAATTAATGTTTATCCCTAATGCCGTCAAATCAACACAATCACATAATATTGAATTTTACAAGACATACTGAAAACATTCCACACGTGATGTAATTGTTAAGACAAGAGTTGAAAAATTGTAAGCGCTTCACCGATATTATAATTTATTAAGCTACAGTAAAAATGTATGCAATGCAACTAGCACAAGATGGAAACCCCGTACAAATAATATGTTGACCTCCCGCAGAAAATACACTGCATCAGCTGTGTAAGGTTTTAACTAGATAATCTCTTTAAATATTACTTTATTGTGAATTTAAAATGATTTAATTTCACATTATGCATCTAGATTTCAAATTAAATAAATGTAAGTATATGAGAAAGCTATGTTTGCATTTACCTTTCTTCTTGGCGCTGGGTTCTTTTCTATTTCATTCTTCCGCTTTCTAGACATATATTTGGTTTGTTTTCTTTTTGAAAAAGAGGGGAAGATATCGAGATTATCAATGGCATTTTAACATCTTGGTTATATTTAACAGTAAATCAATATTTAATGATTTTATATGTGCAAGATTTTGAAAAATAGATATAGGAAGATTCATAATCTAAATACGAATGCTGTTCGTTTGTTTATTTTTGTCATAAGTCACTTTTCTCCAACATGCCGGTATTCTACATTGTCAATAGCTTATTTCTACAACTTATGCACTTATATATTTGTGTAGAAGCAATGCTTCAAGTAAACTATCTTTTTTTCCAGAATAAATTTATGCAAGCTGAAATAAATTAATGAGAGTATCAAGAATATTTAAAACAAATGTAGATTCTTTTATTATTTGTTAAATAATCTATCGCAAATTTAATTTAATGTATACTCATATGCGACAAGCAACGAATGTACAATCAAACACTATTAAACTAAGGGAATTAATGCAACAGACAGTAAAAACGTACACCGTACCAATAGTTGCATAAAAACTATTTTTATTTAATTCTTTCTAATCCTTGAGTTGTCAAATTTTAATTTACATCGTAAGAAAACAACACGACGAACACATGACCATTAAATGGTAAAAAACCTGCCGACATAACATAATTGAATCTCAGTCGAAATAAACGAGAGAAAGTTTTCTAAAGAATTAAAAAGACGAACAACTAAATTGATAAAACAAAGTGAATCAAAACCTTAAAGCAAATGAAAGATGAGAGGAAAGAAATGATGAAAAGTATACACAAGTCTGTGGTTTAATTGCATACAGAATCCTATTGTTTTTGGCTTTATTTATTAAAATAAAAGCAGTCTGCAATCTTTCAGAGTGACGGTCTGGCTGGAAGAATTACATCAGTTGGTCATCCGTTTCAAATTAAATTCGTAGGAGAAGCGTTTGATAAACATGCCTTTATTCACGTACAAGCGAGAGGTGCCCGGCCTTGCCGGGTAAAAAAATACGCTTAAATATATTGTAATTCACGCAGATTTGGTATTTATTATTACATAGTTAATTATGTATTGAATATTACATTGCACCTAATATATATTAGTTATTTCAAAATTTAACAAAAATGACTAGGGTGCCATCAGCTGGAATTGAAACCAAAACATTCAGCGCTCCAGTTGTGTAGCCTATCGATGCAGCTATGGCGAGATAAGAAAGGACGATTAATATTAAATGATTTAAAGAAATTAATACAATTTGCGCATTCGTAGTGTGCCCAAACAGCCATGATAAGAAGAGATTGCCTCAGAAGAAAGATTACAGAGAGGTAAATTAGAACTATGGTTGAGAATTTCCCGAAAAAGGGTCCTGAAAAAGTGGAATTTGAACCCTTTTTATTTGAATGGCAGACCCGGAAAATACCGGATTACCTTGCCAGCTGGAAGGGGAGATGACGTGCTCACCGAAATAAAATAATTTACTTTTTAAGGAAATAAAAGAAAAACAATGTCGAAAATACGAAACAATAATTCTATGAAACATGATTTTTTGGGGGTATTCGTGGAAGTTTTAGGTCGCGAACTGACCCACGGATGAAGGATATGTTCTAGATGCGTGAGACGATTGTCGTCATTGTTAGTGGAACATTACCTGATTTAGATTCAGAACGAACCAAGGTGTGATACAGTGGACGTTGATTGGCTAGCTGAGATCTCTCGGCGTTATTCTACCCTACATTCAGACATCGGCACTTAAGCCCGTGCAGAGCAGATAAAAATCAGAATTTTCAAAGAGTTTGGAGATTTTGGTAGAGTTTGCAGAGAGTTTTGAACTCGTGGAAAATTACCACCGTTCCCCACTTCCTCGTCTGATAAACATCCATATGTTGACCGATTGACAGCAAGAATCGGTTGTTAAGAAATACTTACTAAGACTCCGTTCGTCGATTTCATAACCAGCAGGAAGAGAAACCTGGCAACAACAAATTAATTGTGTTAATTTGATTCTCCTGTGGAAAACTGTACATATTTATTTTTTTATTTTTCGCTTTTGTTAATATATAATTATACGAAAGCTACACGCAGCATCGGTAATTATTGTTGTTAGTCCTTACAAGTAAACTTAAAATACAACCAGTTGGAATGATCTTCCTTTTCAGCAGAGGAAAGAAAATAGCAGACATCATCCACGACTGCACACAACCTCATATCAACCCTATCTTCATAACAGAAACTTGGTGTGGGTCGTAGCCACCTGAAACTACACTAAAATAAAGTAGTTCATTGTAACTGATGAGCAATGACCCCCGACACGCTCTTATTGTTATAGCAAATAGAAGTAAAACTATGTAGGCAAGTTGAAATAAACAGTTTGCTATTCAACTGAACGATATATGCCTGTACGCGATATTCATCGAGCCAAACAAAGATTTTCTTTTAATAAGCCATCCTTGGTTTATGATTTATATTTCTTGTTAATGTCATTGTTATGTGACCAGTAGTTTAAAAAAAATTCAGTTAAATATTTACACAGGAAGACACACACATTCATCTATTATTTTTTTATATAGATTAAAGAGACACTTATGCATATAGTGTGTTGTAATAAAAACATACAGGGGCGCAGATATATAAAAGACGAGGAAATTAAACCAGATTGGTGTTATTCATTGTGATGCTATCAGAAACCTCCAAAATCTTCCTCCAAAGTTCATTCTTCGACGAAAATTAAACACTTCCTTTATAAACTTTCATCTTTATTATTGACCAGACTGCTCAATTGGGTTTATATCTGGAGAACAAGGCGGCTACGTCATAAAATTTTCTCTGCTAATGCAGAATGGCTTAAGGCGGAATGTCGTAGCCTTGGCTGAGTGGGGTGATGTATTGTCGTGCATAAAATCAATTTACGGTGACGTACCAATGGAAGGTCATCAAGCCATGGTAACAAATGCTCATTTAAAAATAAAACAATAGACTGGCTTATATATAGCTATCACTGCTAATAGCACTACTAACAATAAGAAATCAAAGTGTCAAGGTAGAGGGAAGAAGCTGGAATTACGAGTTGTAATCAAACATCTAAAAAGATTGTAGAGTAATGTTACCTAAACGAAATTTATTGCATTCCAAATCTAAGAGAATACCAATGGTCGTTGTCAGTGGGAAATCTATAATATAAATATCACCTGTCTGTTTAAATGTATGTAAGTATGTATGTATGCATGCATTGTGGATGTTTGTATGTTTGTACGTCTGCCTAAAACCGTTGACATATACGATAGATTTTCACGAGTTCGGTATAATTATAAAACTCGACGCCTTGGACGACAAATATCGAAAAATTAGCCAAAAACATTAATTCCCTACCCCTCAACTGGACAGTTCCTACAAAGATGGGTCGATGTTTTGCGGGCTATTTTTTGCAAGTCATCGTATCGGTTGGGTTGCTTTTGCCTTATTTTAACGTTCCGAACTTCTGGTCGCGTCATGGAGTAGCGGTAAGATGTCAGATTTTCTTTCACTTTCTTTTCCGCCTTCGCATCACGGGCGCGAGCCTGCCTACCTACTACCAATTTATTTTTATTATTTTTTTGTTTGCTCAACACACACCTCCAAACACCCGGGCAACGCCGATCACACGGGCTAGTTTATAATTAACAAATGTTGCGATCATACAAACTCATACAAAATGAGTATCAAAAGAAATACGGATCACTGAAAATCTAAGGAAACTTGTTGTCAATCAGGCTTCTGGAAACACTGCCGATTTATTTCAACGAAAATCACTAATGATGTCCTGCGTGAGAACACACACAGAATGTATTATAATAACCTATTACTAATCGAAAAATACGTTTACTCTTTTTGTATATACGTACCTCAGCAAATAAACGCAATGCTTTGTGTTGTTCTCGGTCACCTCTGGAAAGTCTCGAGCACATGTCCTTTCTCGAATAAAGAGTTACTTTTTAAACATCAAATACCTTTAAATAGCAGGTATGGATCCGATCAAACATATACTCAGATTACATCTTGCAAACTGCTTGGCCTAAAGTTCACAGGAAACATGAGTTGGAACAATTATAGTGAAAACATTACCAGGGCCGCTGCGAAAAAGGTAGGCTCTCTCTACCGTGCTAGAAAACTACTGACACCTGAAAGTATCCTGTACCTCTATAAGGCCACCATTCGCCCATGTATGGAGTATTGTTGTCACATTTGGGCTGGTGCATCTGCTGCTAGTCTCTCGCTCCTAGACAAGGTTCAAAAGAGAGTCGCCAATCTGATAGGCCATGAACTGGCATCTAAGCTTCAGCCTCTGTCCCATCGACGAAACGTTGCATCCCTCTGCCTGTTCTAAAAGTATTTTAATGGTGAATGCTCTGACGAACTGCAGACACTTGTGCCCCACCACGTCAGCACCCTCGACAAACCCGACAGGCAGCTAAATCCCACCCCACACAGTAGAGATCCCTAGATGTAAAAGATCTTTCTACTCCAGTATTTTCTTCCCCAGAACCGCTAGACTCTGGAATTCCATTCCAGCTTCCCTGTTTCCCTAACAGTACTGACATGCAGAAGTTCAAGTGTAACGTGAACCGACATCTTGCTGCCCAAATCCCAACATAGTGCCCCAGTAGTTGCTGCCCCTGATAGTAGCTCCCTACACCAAAGTGGCAATTTGCCTTGTTTGGGGTGAAAATGTAATTTAAAAAAATCAAAAAAATATACTGCTTTATCAGTAGAAGTGACTCTAAAATCTACTTCAGACTATGATACAAGTGTACTATCATTTTTGTGCTCAATTACAGGAAGATATTTTATTTTAATTCGGACATTTTTGTCCAGTTGGATATTCACGTATTATATCCTGACTTTGTGATTACTGTTGCTTTTTCTGATGAAATAAACGAATAAGGACTGCTAGTATCCCTTACCACCATAATCACTGCCAGATGACATGGCCTCAGTCACCACAATGAGTGACCAGATTTACAGCTTTTCTCAAGCCGATTAACAGGCAATGGCATGATGCCATTGCTGATTGGTAGACGTAACCACATTAATGAATCTTGGACTGATACAATCAATAGAGTTCGGGCAATATAGTCACTACATGAATCGCAGATTGTACCAGATCACCTATTCAAACTTATAGCACCATATAAGAATTATAGTAAACATATTCAACATGTAGAAATAGACAAAGTCAAAGGTGTTGGCAAAATTAAGAATTTCTGTCTCTTTCCTTATCCCCAGCATTTTGTATATATATATATATATATATATATATATATATATATATATATATATATATATATATATATATATATGAGCAAACAGTTAATAAAATATGTTAAAACACTTTGACATGAGTTAAAAACATATTTAATCTGAAAAGGAAACACTAGATGAATTGATAGTCCTTAATCCGCGGAGTTTCGAAGAAATACTTTCCTTCTCATCAGAGGGTAGGAATTAGCAAAATGAAGGATCGGATTTTGCATGCAGAAGTATTTGATGAAACAACACTTAAGTCAAAGATCTTACTTGAAAACAAAAAAAGTGAAACAGAGGGAATATGGTGAAGAAAAAGTTGATTACACATGAATGGATAGTCTGGTGGAAGATAAAAAATCCAGTGACGGTAAAATCCAAATGTAAAACTTCAAGAAAGATAAAAGAATTTTCATTTGTACAAGTAAAATCCAAGGAATACCCGTAATTGGAAGAAGATGGTCCATAATAATCCAAACACAAGAAATTACTTACAGTCGACACATGGAATTTCGTGTATATTAAACGGGCCGAAGCACAGTATGTATGTTTCATTCGATGAATAGCGAGTAAACGGAACAAAATGAGAATCCTATTTATGAACCTCGTGATCAAACGATATCTGGACCATGGTCTTACGAGATTTGTAGATTTTTTACGAAAATAAGCAAAATTTTGAAACCACAACTCTTTTCCTCCAAAACAAATAGCCTTAAAGGGATTGTAAGTTCGTCATTTAAGCTTTTTTTATAAGCCTTGGAATTAGTTTACCTTTATTTACACCTTTACTTTTGTATATTAGACAAACGTTTTTTCGAAAGATATAATAGCTTGCTGTGCTGCTTGCTTTCCTGCAGAATGCATACATAACAATATAGCTTTCAAACGGCTATAAAAGCCTGCTTATTAGTAGGTAAGAACATAGTCCTGGTCTAACTCAATATCAGCAATACTTGTGATAAAACATCCCACTTAGTAATTAAAGAATGTTTATTCAATTTATCATTTTTAATACGGTCATAATACTCTCCATATGTTTTATGCTGTAATACTTTGTAGGTGATAAATAACATTGACTTTAAAAAGCATCACGTGCACAGGTCCATCGCAAATAAGACATTGTTGGATACTACTGCCACGCAGTTTTACTGAATCCAAGCGATTAGACTTTAGTTTAATAGAATCGTGCGCACCCTAAATAATTTTGTTTATTTCCTCTTTCAGTCACGTAACTTATTTAGATTGGAAAGAAAACACAGAATGCCATATTTAGGTGAGATGCCGGATTGCTTTCTTCCTTCTTCCCTTAATCAACAAAGAACAAGAAGTTCGGTTTAGCAGTAACACCTCAACTAAGTGGCAGTGCATAACGAAATAATATCGCAGAAGACAGAAGAGGCGCGAAAACAACGTTAGCTATCTTGCATCTTAAGATGTCTTCCCCTCGAGCAAAATGTCACGCCTTTCATTTACGTTTTTGGACTACCAAAGTTTTATGGTCTACCAAAGCACTCATTTTGCATAACCACAACTGTCGTTTCGAATTTTCAGACAGTTCCAAGCTCACTACTTCGAGCAGCCACCGTTTTCTGGCAGCGACCGCATGCTAGTTATAGTTGCTTAATCTTTTGGTCTCTCCTTTCCGTCATCACACCTGGAGATGTTTTTTTTTCAGAAAGCGGTCGTTTTAGAGTTTATCTTGTTAAATCATATTCTCAAATGATGTTGCCAAAAGCAGCGCACGTGAAGAAAAACAACCGGTAATACCAAGTATGATATTAGCTCTAGGCATGCTATGCCGGCTTCCTCTCAAGGAGGAAATTTATAGGGAATATCAAATGTAAAATTGGTCCCCAGCCGCATGTATATTCCGGTCATGAGAAGATGACATGCAGCGCCTAGCATGTTCCAATTGTCACCCATCTGGTTCCCATTAGACTCCACGTAACTTAACGTCAGTGATCTAACGCCAACCGGTGTTTAAACGCTATTATGTTGTATGTGTAAGTTAAAAGAATGTACCGTTTATTTTTCTGACATAACAAAAACGTTCAGAACTTGCTCCCGCTTAAAAATATGCTTTCGACTATAGCTATATTAAAGAGAAAATATTACACTTTGATAGACCTCTAAAGATACTAATAAAACGCCTTGTTCAGTGAAAAATTATCCAGAAATTCAAAGAGGCAAAAATGACCAAGGGGGTTTGCTTTATACAAACTTAGATCGTAAAGGATCAGAGAATGCTGACATCTTAAAGGGGTTTATTGTCACCTACAGTATGAAATAAAATAACCGGCTGTTGTCAGCTATAAATCACTGATAAATATTTGATGCGAGAATACCTAATGCATTACAATAACATTGAGATGGAACGAAAAGTAAAAGAAAAACTGAATAAACATTCTGTAATACACATTCCATAGGTAGCTATTGCTTTTCATTAGCGACAAATTACTTGTACCGATTGCCGTGGAAATTATAAAATATATTAGAAATATAAGAAGTTATTATTGAATCGCAACATTTCAGAAGAAAATGCAGAGAAGTAGAACATTGATCAGAAGACAGTGTAGGAGGAAAATACAGTTTAAAAAGTAAAGTGCTGATACTATATTACTACTACACTTGCTGCTGCTGCTACTACTACTAGTACTACTACTACTACTACCAGTAATAATAATAATAATAATAATAATAAAATAATATTATATTATTACTACTACTACTAACTACTACTAATAATAAAATAATATTATATTACTACTAATAATAATCGTAATAATAATAAGATTTGATTTTTAATTGTGGTGTTGCCGATGCGAATATAATCGTATTATGCAGACTTATAGATGGAATCCATGTGTGTTGGCATCATCCCTGATCAACTCACAGAACAAGTATTTTATCTAATAGCAGCTTTTATTCGCATAAAGAACATGCATAACGAATATTTACAGAAATATGAAAAGTTAACAGAGAGAAGGAGAGAAAAGGATCTATATATTCAGTTATTCGAACTTGATAAAAAAGAGATAGAGAGGTGCATTTCCGTCACTATGAAGCACAACTCGCTCCCATTGAGGAAGTAAGGGCATCTGTTTCTTGCAGTCAAAACATTTCAGGTCTGACAAGAAGAAGATACACTTCTAGGGGGCTGATGTCAAATCTGAACTTCCCTTTATTAACCGAGGCCATTTTCTGACCCCACTGCCGTCAATCATTTCAAGTTTGTCGCGTCCGACCAACCCGCAATTCTTCAGGCCTTCATTATATAAAATTTTCATCATATCCAACTAACTATTCATATGTAATGTTATGTCCCATTTTTCATTCTCAACATTTTTCCTCTCATACACCAATGTGTACAAGTTAGGAGCCAAGCTCGAAAAGTTGTGCAAAACGCTGAGAATTAACGAATACTGGAACGAGTGATACAATGATGAAGAGACAGATATTTTTAGGAAAGAAAGTAATCGATTTTCTTTCCATTTTAGTATGCCGATAGTCACTTGAGAAACGGCAAAACGTTTGGCAGCTGGGTTCATTCGCAGACACCGGCAATTCTGTTTCTCTTTATTTCAAGCGAAACTTCTCGTGTCCGATCATGGCGACTGAAGTGGAAATGAAAAGAGGATTAAAAAAAAAACAAGAAATATACTTTCTAACATTGTCTTTTCTTTGAATCATTTACGATACAATTTACTGGAAATTTATAAAAAGAACTAAAAAGGATTGTCTTTAGGTTCATTATGTCTCACTTCGATCCAATCAATTTTTAATTTCTCCTGTTTGTCTCAAAAGAAAAGTATAATTGAGCTTCTTGATTATGTTGAATGTTTTCATTGGAAAATGTAGTAATTAAAAATCGAAACTTCAAACCTTCTTTTGGTTTGTCTTCTCTAATTTGGGCTTCTTTATATCGAACTCGGGGATCTATAGAGAATTTCAAACTGAAAGCTTTATATAATTCACGAGGGGAGATTTTTCTCTTTCACTCAGAATTAACTGCAGAGAAGTCGTAAATAATTTATAATTATGTTGTTTTTTTAAATACTGAGTCCTCACTTAGCAAGCAACACGTGTAAGTGATGTATAATTAAATCTTTTTTTTTTACTTTCACGATTTATTAGGGATCTATTTCATTTTATTAGGATCTATTTCATAAGCGAGAGAGTTACGAGGTGCCTTCAAAAAATTTCCAGACATTTTATACATGAATTTTATATTATTGGAAACGCATGAACATTCAGTATTTTACTGCTATACATCTTATAAGACGATTGAACACTTTTTATGGTTTCAGGTGCAAAGGAACAGCTGCGGCAGAAATACACCCTTCTAAATTCTGATCATAACAGCTGGTGAATTTCAGAAATGACATCTGTACGTCAGTACACTTTAGAAAAATGATATATTTTTATTCCATTTTTACCCCAAAGAAGGCAATATGCCACTTTGATGTGGGAGGATACTATCCATAATATAAGTTGCAGGGATATTATGTAGGGACATAAGCAGTAAGATGCCTGTTCACAAAAAAAAAAAGTTTTATTTGTCTAGCAAAACTGGTGAGACAAGTGACGGCCACCCATGAAATGCCGTGATCATAAAATAAAAGACCTAATGGGTAGTGAAAAATAAAAGAAGGAGAAGACCTACGTCAGACGGGACGATTAAAAGACTCACGTATAAAGAACTTTATTAGATTGATTTATTGAAAACCTTGCACTATATTGTAACCACTTATCAAAGCACTCGAGGATGAAAGTATATACAGCTAAAATGATTGTCAGCGAAAAGATGAGAAATGCTGTGAGAGTACTAATATCGATCAATACTATGAACTTATTAACACTTAGAAAGCATGTTTTTGGCTATTTATTAAATGTACATATTACCACCTCATATAGTATCCTGATGATAGGTATTTCAACATTTGAAGAGTTGTTACATAGAACCTATCCTCTCTGAACAGGTTATTTGTTTAGCCACGTGGCTAGGTTTACGCACTTCCATAACAAAATGTGTTAATTTCTAAATTTCGTGTAGATTCCAGATTTCGGCATAAAAATTTCCGATAATTCCTGATCTGTTTTTAGTTGTTGTTTCACGACGTTTCAGCCAACTATTCCTCTGGCTTTCGTCAGTGCGCAGTAGATAGAGACGTTGGATCTCTATGGTTCCAGGTGAACATTGTCTGAAGATAGCGGTTTGAAGATTATTCAAGGCCGGTCAGAGGCTTAGTTTACCAAAAACGTGGTGATACGTAAAACAACAATGGAAGGCAGTAAGGAGATTCGGATTTCCTATCCCGTCGCTACTACCACCTGACGAAGGCGAGAGAAACAGTTGGCCGAAACGTTTTGAAAAAAAAAAGAACTAAAAAAGATGAGGATTATTAAATGAATAATTAATACTAATCTCAATAGATATTCCACATAATTAAATAATAAAGACTCCCGAGTTTGAAAATAAGTAGTTTGACAATACACATCTGAAGAATATCGAAAATTAAATTGACAGAATGGTTGCGAGGACAAGGCCCAAATTTGTTAATATATTGTGAAGATCGTTCCAGACAATGTATGAAAAGTCGATTAAAAATATAGGTCGATTAAAAATTCGCGTATTAAAATCAGCAAGTTAGTAAACATTTTCATCGACTTTATATATTTTAACTTATTGCCGTTTACTGTATATTTTAGTTTTTACTTTTAATTCTCATTTTCGCTCGTTCGGACTTTTACTTCAACACCTGATGATGATGATTCGTGGACGAATAAAAATCGCTCGTGATAGCAACAACTATGGAATGTTTATTACTATTTTTTATTTTGATACAAAAAATATTATACAGAAAATCGAAAACTAAAAAAAGAATCATAAAACAAAATGTCTCCGCTGCATTTATAATATTTGCTTGAATGAAAAAATGCTGCTAAATATACCAATTTAAAACATATATATATATATATATATATATATATATATATATATATATATATATATATATATAAAGAGGGAGAGAGAGAGAGAATAAAACATGTATAAATACATTTGAAGCCAAAACTGCAACGCGAAATTTTTTTTATAAATAAAATTTTCTAAAGAAATATATTTCGGAGTATTACTCCTTTTTCAATCTTTTTCTTTTTCTTTTTTTTCCTCTTCTTCCTCGACACAATGTAGTGGAAGATAGTTCGATTAAGAGTCCACGTGACGTTATTATCTGCTGGGTTTTTATGAAACCGGATAGGTGACGCGTGGTCGCGCATTTTGAAAATCTAGGTAGTTTTTTTTGCTTATATCCGTTAGAAGTGCTGAGGATGCATATATATATGTATATATATATATATATATATATATATATATATATATATATATATATATATAGACACACATATCTATATATATATGTAAATATATTATGTGAATTTCTTTCTAAAAGAAATAGTGAAAGCATTCTCTGACTTAAGGTTATCTATTTATATTTAACTCTTCTTTCTTTCCTGGCTATTTCATTGTTTTATTATTTTAATATATTAAAAGTACTAAAATATGTTCCGTTTATTACCAGCATAACTTTTCTATTGCTAAAATGTTATATATATATATATATATATATATATATATATATATATATATATATATATATATATATGAATTTTAAAATGGATACAATCCGACGTTATAATGTTAAAAGGAAGTGGAAGACCAGAGGCTCGACGTTTCGCCCGAATTATGTGACCACACCTCTTGAAAAAGCCCACATAATTCGGGCGAAATGTCGAGCCTCTGGTCTTCCGCTTCCTTTTCACATTATATATATATATATATATATATATATATATATATATATATACATATTTAATTCATAATATTGAAATAGTATCTACATATAAAGAAATAATGCAACCTCTTGATTTAAATAGCTCGATAGTACAATACTAGAGATATAAATATTTTTAAAGACACCATTTTACAAAGAACAGACACTCATATTTGTTGTTTCCCGGATGGATTACTAAGGAAAAACACAACCATGGATATAGGTTAGAAAGGTGAATTATATTGGAAAAAAAGTAAATATACAAAAAGCAACAGTCGTAGCACGATATTGCACTACAAAGTCTACAGACCACCTTCAGAGTCATACATCACGAACTGTATATACACTTCGATAGAGTTCGTCTCTTATACATGATGAGTCCCCACAACAATAGTGTTCCTCGTTTTCAAAATGCTTGACGTACTGCCCGTATGAGTAAGATTACTTACACTGTTTTGACAATGTTCATATTTTATTTCAGAAGTGAAGGGCGAGTTGCTACTCATAGACAAAAAGGTTCAAAAAGCTATTCCACTTTATTGTGATACTAGCCTGGGTGCCCGGCGATAACCGGGTGTTTGGAGGTGTGTGTTAAAAAAAAGAAATAAACAAATAATTTTGGGGGGTAGTAGGCAGACAGGCTCGAATCCGTGACGCAAAGGCGGAAAAGAAAGTGAAAGAACATCTGAAGTCTTTCCGCTACTCCATGGCGACACCGGAAGTCTAACGCGTTCAAATTTAACGAAGTCAATTCAAAACAAGAGATGACTTGCAGAAATGGCCTTGCTTTTAAACCTCCCACAAAAAGCAAATTAGACACAAGGTAGGGAAAACTAGCCTCCCCCCCAGTATCCAAGTAAATAGTAAATGTCTCAGTATAAAGTATCAATTACAGAACAGATGGTATTTATTTGCTCCCCCACTGAGCAAATTAGGCACAAGGCCGTTTTTAATGTGAGTTAAAAACCAGCTCCCCTAAAAGGGGTCACTCTGGTTACCAAAAATAATAATTGTCCCAGTATAGAGGGTTTCCCCTCCATTGACTGGTACAAATTATCTTAAGTGCAGCATCTGCCGGAACAGATGGTATTTATTTGCTCCCCCACTGAGCAAATTAGGCACAAGGCCAATTTTTAATGTGAGGAGTGAAGGGAGGGGGAAGGGAAATGGGGACCAGCTCCCGAGAGGTGGGAAATGGGAGCTGGTTAAAGGTCAGGCATGTGGGGTTGCCCCCACATCTGGTCTTTGCTAGTCATCGCTAGTCATAGCTTGCAGCATCTGCCGGAACAGATGGTATTTATTTGCTCCCCCACTGAGCAAATTAGGCACAAGGCCGTTTTTAATGTGAGGTAAAAACCAGCTCCCCTAAAAGGGGTCACTCTGGTTACCAAAAATAATAATTGTCCCAGTATAGAGGGTTTCCCCTCCATTGACTGGTACAAATTATCTCAAGTGCAGCATCTGCCGGAACAGATGGTATTTATTTGCTCCCCCACCGAGCAAATTAGGCACAAGGCCGATTTTTAATGTGAGGAGTGAAGGGAGGGGGAAGGGAAAAAGGGGACCAGCTCCCGAGAGGTGGGAAATGGGAGCTGGTTAATGGTCAGGCATGTGGGGTTGCCCCCACATCTGGTCTTTGCTAGTCATAGCTAGTCATAGCTAGTCATAGCTTGCAGCATCTGCCGGAACAGATGGTATTTATTTGCTCCCCCACCGAGCAAATTAGGCACAAGGCCAATTTTTAATGTGAGGAGTGAAGGGAGGGGGGAGGGAAAGGGGGGACCAGCTCCCGAGAGGTGGGAAATGGGAGCTGGTTAAAGGTCAGGCATGTGGGGTTGCCCCCAGATCTGGTCTTTGCTAGTCATAGCTAGTCATAGCTTGCAGCATCTGCCGGAACAGATGGTATTTATTTGCTCCCCCACTGAGCAAATTAGGCACAAGGCCGTTTTTAATGTGAGGTAAAAACCAGCTCCCCTAAAAGGGGTCACTCTGGTTACCAAAAATAATAATTGTCCCAGTATAGAGGGTTTCCCCTCCATTGACTGGTACAAATTATCTTAAGTGCAGTATCTGCCGGAACAGATACTACACTTTGATCCCGGCCCGAAGGCCAAGAACAACAGAAAAAAGGCCACCTCTTTCTATTTCAATTACAGAACAGATACTAACAGCCCCGAATGCCAGGCGTTTTATTTGTTTGCTTCCCCACGAAAACATATTAGACACAAGGTTGTTATTTAATGTGGGGGGACCAGTCCCCCCCCCCAAAAAAAAGGTGGTACACTGGCAGTATCCAAATCAATAGTAATAGTCTCAGTAAATAGGGTTTCCCCTACATTGACTAAGGATCAATTAGAGAACAGATACTACCCGGCCCGAAGGGCAGGCGTTTGCCTCCAAATAGTTTCGCTTTATTTATACAGAAAAAGACAAACAAACCTCCGAAACCCCTTTATATAATAGATGTTGATGATGTCTGCTTGCCACATTACATATATGTTGTGATAAAAAAAGAATACCTGATATCTTAATAAAAGAGTCCTGTTCATAAGATATGAAAACTTTGGAAAAAAATATTTTCCTATGCGGTGATGGAATTGTCCAGTTGTGCAGCATTATAATCAATGAACTATTATATACTTGCATGCTAACATTGTGCTGAAACAGCTGTACGCAAGTTGTTACCAATAAAAACTAATTTTACTTAGTTGTTAATATTTCCAGCTAAGTTGTATGTTACTGCTTTTGTTCTACGGGTAGATTCACTTGTTTACAGAAGAAAGCTAGCTTTACAAAATCGCAATAATCCATTGTGGGTTAGCACATTTTTCAGTAGCCTCAATGAAATCATATAAGAATAGCAGAAAATGACATACAAAACTTTATTTTTGTACGTAACGATAGTATCTACCGGTTTGATACTTGAATAGTTTTCTGTCGTTAAGGGATCTCAGTTTACTCAATAGACAGCTCCTTGACAAAGTCTCTGCCACATAAACCACCAACTTTGTTGAGCGGAAATTTATCAGGACATTTAGCACTGACTCCTTACTCAAAACTCGTTTTAAGACGGGCTCCTCTAACACCTTTACTGCGATCTTCCGTAGCTGACATAGATACAATTAAAAAATCGTCATCTGCTTATTTCACTCTTCAGGGATTTAGAATAGTATGTCCCGATGATAATTAACAAAAACGAATTTTTATTGAACTGAATTATTTCGATACGGTTAAATCGATATCACGAAAAAGATATGGGAATTTGCTTTGTAATCTAAAATACATCAGATAAAACAAGAAACGCTATCAATACAAAAAGTCTGGGCGATAAGAAATACAATTGAATAAAGCTGTGCGTATCGACCAGCAAAATATATTGATTTCTCTATAGGCATTTACTTGTTTCCTCTAAACATGTTACACTGATGTTTGTTTATTGTATAAGCTTGCTTTAAACCACACTTGTTAATTGGATCCATGGTAAACAGAATGGCACATTGAATGGTACTATAACGAAGCGCTTTTCAAAAACTACCAAAAATAATCCCAACTACTAATTTTCATGGTCTAAATCATCTTTCTTCGTTAAATCCAGCATCAAAGCTGCTTTAACATTTTCAGGTAGTATGAGCTGGAATAAGTAAATAGGAAATACTGCCACATCTCCATAGAATGTAATCTCCCTCTGACAACTTATTACATATGCTAGTATTTTACACATCTATAAAGATATTAATAACACGTGTGTGGTGTACTGATACATCATCCAATATTATTCACCAGTCAAGTTTATAAAAATCGCTCCAGACAAGGCATGAAGCCACTTGATGAGAAGTTGTAAAATTACTACTTCAAGGTACAAAAATTAACCAACCATAAGATATATAATGAAAGATAAGAGCAATCTTTCTCCATTGTTTGTAGAATGGGAAAATTAAAAGAATAATAAGGAAGTCCAGAATAGCAAGTACTTCCATTAAAAGTGCTTTAATAAACTTACAACACTTGTATTTTGAAAATATTATACTATTCACCCGACCTCCCCCGACTAATAGGTAAACTCCATTCCTTCACTACAGAACACCCTAGACGACACAAGATCATACACACCGAGAGCTTATTTCCCAAAACTGCTTTCTGTTTACCCGACCACGCAAAGATTTAAATGTAATGTGAAAAAATCTTGCTACTCAAGCCCAACCCTGCTTATTTCGATAAAGCTTATTCGTAGAACATAATATAAAAATCAGGTTTGCGGTTTGTAGAGAATCATTTTTCTTTGTTTTTTTATCATAACATTTATTTCGTGCAGTCGTACTAATAAGAAAACGCTTCTCAATGCGTTGTAATGAGTTTTCAAATGTCATATTTTATTTAAGGTTGGGTAATGATACCTTAGAGTTTGATTATAATGTACTCATCTGATAATACAAGTCCGACTTATACTGTTGAATATCAGGTCTTGTGTGTCAGAAATAACACCTAAAAGGAACAAGTAAAACACACCTGCCACGGACACAATCCTGACTGCAAGATACAAAATACAGCTAATTGGTCCGGTGACACCTGATCATTAAATATCTGGTGATTTTAATTGGACACGCTTGCGGAGGTCAAGTACAAAGTTATCTACATGCTATAGTTATGGCGAAGATTAAATTCCGGAATAAGTGTTTATATTTGTGAACCAATGGGGTTGCAAAAATGTAATATAAACTAGACCAAATTGAGAGAATATGCTTTCTAACGTTGTTAAAAATTAACTCTCGCAAATACCAGTGCTATATCCGCTGCCTCGGAACTTCACTGTTTGTCCCAACCGAGCTATAAAAATATTTCATCTTATTTTTGTATATGTGTTTATGATATGAAATAATACAGTGTAAGAATTAAACGTGGATTGCAATGTAAGTTATAACACAAAGAATGGAATACATTTTCAGATGCTGAGAAGTGTTGCATCTCTATGATCATTCCCCCCAAAATGTTATAGTCTGTTCTATAGAAATAACAATAATGGCCATAAAACTAAGTATGTTATGGAAAATTGATTAAGTTTTTAGGTGTATACAGAGCAGACCAAATGTAACCTATTGGAGAAATACTGATTGATTCAAAACTACAAGAAAGAATGTTTAATAAAATTTGGAATTTCTATGTACATTTATTTTAAAAAGTAGAGGCGATCAGCAACATTTTTCTCTTTCAGTAATATATTAATAATAATTTTATAGATTTGCATTTATATCTACTGTATCATACATGTATCAAGGATCAGGAATGGGTATGTTTGATCTGTCAGAACGGTGGTTCATAAAAATTGTGGGGTATGCGTTCGCGCCTGGCCCCCAAAGTATGGAAATAAAAAATGAAAAAAAACGTTTACAAGGGTTTTTGATATAGATTTACATAAGAATACTTTGATAAGTATGTTTCAACTAAAATAGGGATAATATAATAAAATTGTGGGGTTTGCGTTCGCGCCTGTACTCCATGGAAATATGGCACAAACTTTAACAAATACTTTTCATATCTATTTGCATAAGTATACTTTGATAATTATGTTTCAGTTTGAGAAATATGGTATAATAAAATTATTGGGTGTTCATTCGCGTCTGACCTCCATAAAATGTAAATATGTCACAAAATTTAACAGGGTTTTTTAAAAGGGGTGAGGGTCCACAATAACACTTTAACTTTAATCTTAATTCACGTTAGCTTTTATTTATTTTTTGAGTTGAGTCATATTGTGTCGAATAAATTAACCTCATAAATTCACGTTCTTATTAAAGTGAAAGCCAAAACAAAAGTCGGAACTTTAAACAATTCTCGACACAAATTTTGCAGAACTCTGTTTTTCTCCTTCTCCACTTGCACGCGGCACTCTTTCGAATATAGATAAACAATAAAAAATAAGAACATTACTTGTTACCGTGTTAAAAGAAGGAAAAAATCCTGCTCACGTGATTACGTGTATTTTTTAAAAACATTTACATAACCTTTTTATTTGTATTTATATATCTGTTTAAACTTTTTTTTGTCAGTGTACTAGAAAAGATTGTGTTGATTACAACCCTTTCTGCGTGTTCTTTACATTACAATTGTACAACTTTGAATTCGACGGCACAATATTACACCGTTCAATACTGTAAAACTGAAACGAAGCTGTTCTGCGTGAAAAGGGCGCCATTTTCTTCTTGTTCACATTTTTTACCGATTTATTGCTTTAAAATATTAAAGTAATTACGTGTTTATTTTTTTTATATCCCATTTTGCTGTTTCGGATTATTTTACTAAAGTAAGTAAAGCTTTATTATTTTTCAAAACTGTTTTTTTTTCTTTGTTTTTCGATATTTCGTCGATATTATTTAGTAAGAGTGTTTAGCAGAAAAGCCAACAAACGAATATACGAAAAAATAAATATACAAGAAATAAATGTTACCATAGTCAATAAAAGTTTAGTTCATGTTTTTTTAAATAGTTTTTAATGCTCTTTACTTGAAATAATTTCAGCGAACCGAAATTAAAACGAAATTTGAGGCGATAACTATTTAAATGAATTTTTATATAAACTATACATACCATAATCGAATATTCCTGAAGCACAAAATAACGGAAAACATTAAAATATGTTTATAAATATTCCTTACGTTTACGGAACTCTAATAAACTGTTAACACAGAATGTTCAGGTGCCTCTCCTTCAAATTGAATACGGGGTTCTCCATTTCAAAGTCGCTACCATTTTGATTATTATTTTATGTATTCGTGAAATAAAAATAAAATTTTTTACAAACTACTTAAAAATACAAACCAATGAACTTTTCTATCATAAAAGTAACTTTTATTGACTATGGTAACATTTATTTCTTGTATATTTAAATTATTATATATATATATAACTTTTTCTCTTTGTAAGGAAACATCATTTTGTTAGTCACTCCTGGCTACGAATAGCAACAAAGTTGATATAAAAATATATATTTTCGCTAAAATTATCTTTACTTCCATCTTATTTTGCTTGGGGTAAACTTTTTGAGTATCAAAACCTATCTCTTACAACCCCCCCTTTTTCATAACCTATCATACTTTCATCAATCACAATCCATTTTCTGTAGGCTATTTTTGAACCCAGTCAACGACGGGTACTTCTGCTAGTGTATAATATATATATTTAAAAAAATGTCTTATGTCCAGATAACCTACATCTAAAATTTCAAGTGTTTAGACACAAAATTGGCGGAGGAATTTTGTTGAGTCTTGATAGTTTAACTCTTTCAACTTTGACCTTTTGGCAGCCACATTTTAGCCAAAGACTAATTAAAAAAGATTGCTGCATGTCTGATTACCTTTATGTAAAATTTCAATATTTAGATCCATAATTGGCTGAATAGTTTTCCAGACATAGCAAAGGTAAAATCTTAAATTTTGCCCCCTTGGCAGCCAAATGTTAGGCTAACCACCAATTCAAAATCTTGCACTATATCTGAATACACTTTATGTAAAATTTCAATATTTAGATCCATAATTGGCTGAATAGTTTTCCAGACATAGCAAAGGTAAAATCTTGAATTTTTCCCCCTTGGCAGCCAAATGTTAGGCTAACCACCAATTGAAAATCTTGAACTATATCTGAATACACTTTATGTAAAATTTCAAATATTTAGAGCTAAAATTCGCTAAGTAATTTGATAGAGACCGCAGAGGTTATTTTTTTTTAAATTTGACCCCAATTTTTATTCTTTTAACATTTATTGTTTTGGGCTTAAATCTGATCAAGTTTAATCCATGTCAAAGTAACCTACATCTAAAATTTCAAGTGTTTAGATCACAAACTGGCGAAAGAGTTTGGTAGTTTTCAAAGGTAAAATCGTAAAACTTTGACCCCTTCACAGCCAAATTTCTAGCCAAAACCGATTATAAAGTTTTTCTCAAATCTCAATACCCCGTTATGTCAAATCCTGAGTCTGTAAACTGAAAATTGACAGAGTAGTATGGTAGGGAAATGTAAATACACACACAGACACACATACAGACAATTTCGGTTCATCACACCCGTTCACAGACATGCTACTAACTCAAACTAGGACTTAGCTAACGACCTTCTTATTACCATTACTGATTTTTATTGGGCCGTCAGGAGGTTCTCTTAGTACGTTAAATGTAAATCCTTATATTAATATTCATAAGTATTAGGGAATGCTTCATTCGATCTCACAAACACAAATAAACACACACACGCACACACATACATACACACTCATATATATATATATATATATATATATATATACATATAATATTGGATTATTTGATGATTCTTCAATCGGAGAACTGCGTGAACAAGGTGATATCGCAGAAAGCAATTCCACGTGAATAGTCCGCATGTTTTGCCATGAAGTGGCTGCTGAAATATTTCAAATCAAAGAAAGTGTGAATGGGCGTCTAATTATATCGGACATTGTTCAGGCAGATGTAAAACTTGAATTAATTGTTTAGTGGCGCATAGATACGCAAGGATATACCAATATTCTCCACGAGAACAAAGAAGAAAGAAATGCTGTCAAAAGTAGATATTTTAACAAGACATCGCTTCTACTCGTCATGCTGGACATACGATAGTAATTTTCATGCAAACTAGAATGAGAATTCTATACGTAATATTTAGTTGTTATTACATATTATTTTGTACCTTCCTAATGAAACATGAAATGATGTAAAACGGTTCTGTCGTAGGAAGTAATATTACCATACTCGAGACACACACACATATATATATATATATATATATATATATATATATATATATATATATATACACACATATATATATACAACACACACACGCGCGCGCACACACACACACATATACATATATATATATATATATATATATATATATATATATATAGGTAGTGGCTTGTCTAGCCGCACTGATGAGCTGTGAAACAGCGAAACAGTACTGTATGTGGATGACTATATATATATATATATATATATATATATATATATATATCTAAGAACACCTCTTCATGACACTTAAAATTAATACATCGAAGAATTAGGTACCATTTTTATATGTATATGAGTTATACACCACTTATATATACATATATTTATATATATATATGCGCGTGTGTTTGTGTGTGAGTGTGTGGGGAGGCAGAGAGAAAGACAGAGAACTCTATGTCTGTGTATATATGTGTTTGTCTGTTCCCTTAAAAAGGGAACGTGTAGAGAATTTACATAAAATTTAAAAGCGTTTCCAATGTAACATTGACTAGGAGGGACCATGATAACGTTCCCCAGTCTTTGAGTTCTAGTCGATACGCTGTGGAATAATAATAATCTAAAAACTTTTAAAATAATTATTTTTATCTTATTTTGACAGAATTTATAATGGTATGCATAAACTTTTCTAGAGAGGGCAATGCAATCTCTAAGTACGTGGCTTATTTACGAGGGATAAGTTGTCCAAAACACCTTTAAAACTTTAGATATCAAAGAATTTTTAAACTACGCCGGAGAAAAAATATGTAAGTGAAACCAAATGTCTATGATATCTTCCAAGTGCCGAGTGATTTCGTAGTCCATGGCCTAAGACATCCATAAGGAAAGAACACACTTAAAACTGCGAATAAGTATGCCCAATTTTTCTTAAAAGACGATTTCACAAATCTCTGAATCTTTTAGTTGGGAAATCATCAGATTGAAAACAGTGGGTGTGCGGTTTCGAATCTTACATATTTTCTTTATTTAAAAAAAATATGTATGACTCTTTTCTTTTTACTATTACAAAAGCAGGTGAATATTGTTCTGTGTGCTCCTCTTTTTATCTTTGTAAAAATACACGAACGTTCTATTATTAGAAATCAATGTATGGAACACTTTTCTTGCAGAATAGTTCGCTTTATTAGTTTTATGTTTTTATAGATGAATAGGTTTTAATAATTGAAAGTAATGTGGATAACATTAAACGTCAGTTTACTACAGTATATATATATATATATATATATATATATATATATATATATATATATATATATATATATATATGAGGTACCTCAAATGTTTTTCAATTAATGTATGGAAGCGTATTCTTGCAGTAATAATTCTGAATATTATCCATGAATTTGTAAGAATGAATGAGTTCCTAGTCGATCAAAAGACGTGTAATTAGTATTAATAGTCTTTGTTATGCAAGTATAGTAATGTTTCATTAATAAAATATGAAGAATATGGTTCTTTTTTTCTTTTTTTTTCACGAGGGTCACCACTTATCAAGGCTCGGAAACCACTCGATGATAAGGGTTATTGCGTGTACAGTAATCAATGGGATAGTATCGTAGTAATTGTGAGTATTGGATATACCTTACATACCATACATTCTTACATATCATAGCCTTTCTACATTATCGCTAAGTAACTATTTTACATTTCTACTGTAATGGGTCATGGTATTTCGCAAGTGTAATGTGATTTCCCTAATTCAACTTATTTTTGTCCTCAAGAATCTTCGAGTTGTTAGCATGGAACTAAATATGATTGTTCTGCATCGCAACCTCAACGATGTCTTTGTAGATCAAAGTCTTGAATTTGTTTTGTGTGCCACTAAGCTATACTATGCTTTATAGAACGGGGTTTTTTGCACACATTATTGAGGATCAGTTGAAGCATAACACTTTCGTTTCTTTACAACGTTCTGCACATGTAATGATTCGCACAGTGCGAAGGACTTTGAAGTCTAGTTTACGGCTGATCACATAATCAGGGATAAAATCGCATCTTGGTCATGAGTAGATTTATGTTGGCTTATAAATAACATTCCGATGCAGATGAGGTGATCATACTCAGTATAAAATTAAAGGGATGTCGACGGTTGTTATGCAGACTCCTCACGCGATGGTTCCCTAATGCGATTCATCTTTTACAATCTTCTTCCACTCGAGCGTTATAATCTATAATATAAATGTCAGCTGTCTGTTTAAATGTATGTATGTATGTATGTATGTCTACCTAAAACGTTCGGCAGAGGCGATGGATTTTCACGAGATCAGTATCGTTTTGAAGCGCGACCTTTCGGAAGACAACTATCGAAAAATTGGCTAACAAATATTGATTTCTTTACCTTCACCTTGGCCCTTTTCTACGGGAGGGGTCACTTTTTTCGCCGGTATTTTCGAAAGTCATACCTTATTTTGAATTGACAAGCCTTAATTTAAAAAATGCATCACTTCCGGTTTGGCGATAGGCGCAAAAGTAAATATTTCATGTTTTTTTTTCACGTTCTTTTCCTTCTTCGCGGTACGGGTTCGAGCTTTCCTGCTTACTACCATTTTTTGGGGTTTTTTTTTTGCTCAGCACACACCTCCAAGCCATACAACCAGGCTAGTCTCATAGAAGATGAATTTTATCAGCTTTAATGATGGAGCAATTGTTACAAAGCGCGGACGGGCATATGGCAACTGTATGCAAATGCCGAGTAAACATCACGGGGTAAGGAAAAAGATTATAAAAAGAACGTACGCACAGATATACGGGTACGTTTGAAAAGGCGATCACAGAAGAGACGTGGGTTACGTCACAGCTATAACGAGAAGGTAGAACGCGTGGTAGAAGAATGAGGCATACAATTTTTTTAAAACCTTTAACAGCGAGTTGAATTTCTTTCATATTCTTTGTCTCCTTTGCGACTAAGTATACAACGTGTTTAGTCCGTAGTGTCTCTATATTAACGCGTGTAAAAACGTGTACTAGGTTACATTATCATCGTTTTGAAATCTTATTAGAGGGAAATAATATCTTGTCGCTGCTTTTAGTTGAGAAATAGACTTGAATGAGAATCATGGAATTGTGGCAGCTTCATGGCACGCAGTAGTGTATAATGCTATACGGCATAATTAGACTGCTCGATTCACTTGGTTCACTCGGTGAAAGCAGCGAAGCCTATTCAATCTATTCGCGTTTCACTCATCGACTCGTTTTTAACAAAGAAGGTATACCTATCCCTAATTTCTGCCAGATTATTATCAGTGGTGAATGAAATCATACGCCACTTGAGTTTTATGAATGCTTGAACTCCAGGACTGTGCGTAGATTTCATGTTAGGATCATTAATGTATTTTTGTTTTATAGTCTTTTATATTCGTTCTACGAGTATGAACAGCTGTCACAAACAGGTTGTTAGCCACATAATATAAAAGATGTAAACATTAGTCAAGGGGCCGTTTCCCAGTGGAGAGATACGTTTTTAGTAAAATTCAGTTGTATACGTTAGACGTTTTTTTATTAATATTAAAAAGTCAAATCATGAGTGCGGGCTATACTCAAAATACAATTGTGAATTACTTATAATTTACACTTTTTGATTGAAATTCCGTGCATATCCTCAAGTTTGACATAACGACTCCCGAGATTGACAGAAAGATTCCCGAGATTGCTAAGATAGATTTGAATAAGATCAGAGGTTAAATCGACGGAAATCTTGTGAAAATAAACCTAAAAGTGAGAACACTAGTCCGAAAATTACAAGTAATACAAATAATCAATCTTCTCAAAATTTCAGAATAATATGTTTTTATTATTTGTATGATTTTGCATGATATATGCAAGATCATACAAACAATAATAAAAAAAATTCATTATCAAAAAGATTCTGAAATGGAATAGTTATAACTTATGATTGTGGCAAATGAAGACGTCATGAAGTGAATGCAAAATATTGTTTCTGGAGGACGTGATTGGAAAACCAGATTTTTGAGTAAGTTCAATCGCCAATTCGGAAAATGTTATTTTTAGACATTTATTGAATGGTATTTTATAAATAAATAGGACGTGATTCCGGTAAAACTAATTTTGTCACGGGCATGTGCGGGAATTCCCGAAAACTATTTGTGCGTTCTCTCTCCATGGACAAGAATGCACTCACCCAGAAGCAATATAAGGCTGACTCTCGAGTGATTCGTGATCGGATTAGCGTTACTGTTCGAGTCCGTGTCTGCGTTATTACTCGAATCCGTATCAGAATTGCTTTTGGGTGCATGTCGGTTATCGTTGAAAGTCATTAGTTCCCTTGTGTTTTTTTACGATTTCTTGCTTCTCCAAATTTAGGCATATATTCATGAAACTAATAAATAGAAAAAACAGAAATCAAAATTGATCAGAAGTAAATTAATTTGGGGTGGGGGTAAAAACCTGGTTCAGCGCGAATTAAGACCTAATTGATCAGAAGTAAATTAAGAATTAATTAAGAATTAATTAAGACCTAATTGATCAGAAGTAAATTGGTTTGGGGTGGGGGTAAAAGCCTGGTTCAGCGCGAATTAAGACCTGAGAATGATGTTAAAGTATTTTTGGGAAAAAACTTGGCCCAACTTACGTAGATGTTAACTTGGCAAACACCTCTATTATTTATTCATGATTATTTATGTATTCATTATTATTATTTGGCAAAATAAGAAAGTATGATCGCTTGCATGCAATTTTATACAAACTATAAATATACAAAATAAAGATTATACTGAAATAAAAGGAATAAAAATGGGAAAAATCTTTTTCTAAAGTATAAAAAAAACCTTTAAAATTAACGTAGTTGTTGATAGTGCTCAATGAAAATCATGTGGCATCAGTTGTTTTAATCAGGTCAGACGTCTACGCTTAAATTTACGGAGTCTCAAGAAGTTTAAGAAAAGGGGAAGACGTAAAAGAAAAGAACGCAGTGAAAGTGTTAGTAGATAGCCTGGTGTCCATTGCTTTAATAAGATGCCTGTAAATCCTAGATACTTTTGATTAAATAAATATCTGATAATACTAATTGAGAAAACTGAGTTTAAATAAAGTTTCTAATAAAACAAAATATAAAGACGTTATTTATATATTCATTCCAATTTTATTATTATAAACCTAAGATTCTAAATTTCATATAATGATAAGAATAATCTGTTCTATAAAGATTTAATGATAGTACTCACTTTCTCCTGTTTATTAACTGTCTAACTCTTTAATTTTTAGCGAAGACGTCTGACTCAATTAAAATAACTAATGGCACACATGATTGTGTATTGCAGCTACTGATGAAAAATTATCGCCTTTCTTTACATTACCTCACTTGGACCTCAACATTTTTTATCGCCCACAATAGAAATTATACATTCTCAAAATCCTTCCAGTTATTTCTTCATGCCAAAACATCCCCGATAAAAAAAAACATAAGCTACGGTTGCCTGATCTGATCTATTTAGATCAGAACATAGTTCGTCTGCCGCAACCTATGTATTTTTTTTTACTTAAATTGAAGTTGAAGATAGTAATAGATAAATGTAAATATATATATATATATATATATATATATATATTAAATAAAAATTATAATTAAATTTACCAAAATGATCCAAGATGGTAAAACTAAGATATATTATAAATATTAAAGAATTAATATTTATAAAGTAATCTCAACCAGATGTAAGATCTCGATAAAACCTGATAGGATATAGAGCTTATAATAATAAGAGCAAATAGTTAATAAAACATTTTTAAAACACTTTGAAAAAAGATTTAAAACATATTTAATCTGAAAAGGAAACACTCAATAAGCGGGTAGTCCTTAATCCGCGGAGTTACGAAGAAATGCTTTCCTTCTAATCAGAGGGTAGGAATTAGCAAAAATGCGGGAGAGGATTTTGCATACAAAAGTATTTGATGAAACTGCAAGTAAGTCAAAGATCTTACTTGATAACAAACAGTGAAGCATAGGGAATATGGTGAGGAAAAAGGTGATTTCACGTGAATGGATAGTCTGGTGAAAGGTAAAGTATCCAAAAACGGTAAAATCCAAAAATGCAAATCCAAGAAATATAATTATATTTCCATTCGCACAAGTAAAATCCAAGGAAATCGCGTAATTGGAAGATGGTCCAAAATAATTCAAAAGGTCGAAATCCGTGAAATAATTCACAAATATGTACAAGGAAAAGGGGGAAATGTTCTAATAATATTAATAAAACAAATATAAGATATGTGTTTAACACGGCTGCCGAATTTCGAATCTTGCTATAGTCAGACACTCTGACGAGTCGTAGACGACAAAACACGTGTTAGTATATATATATATATATATATATATATATATATATATATATATATATATATAATTTCTTTATAATCTAACGATCGATGCTAAGTATGCTTTCAAAATAAACAAATAGAAAACCATGTTAACAGCTTTCTTGACATAAAGTCCGCTATTCATTTTCTTTCGAGTAATTCAGCGAAATATTTACTGTCGTTTCATGTTAAAATAATAACTTCAAGCAAAGAATATCACATTTTTTAATTCTCGTTTCATTTTCTTAATTTGTTTTGTCTAGTGCGTTCTCCATGTATTTCCGAAAATGTATTGATTCTGTTCATTTAAATGAACTTCCGCTGTAAACAAGAAAAACGCCAAAAGGGTAGAAAAGTGCAAGCTATATATTTAATTCAAAACCTCGTTGATAAATGTTATCAATGCAAATAAATGCGAATCTATAAATAAAAGCTATTTCAATCCATTTCATGAAGTACAACTATCATTTAATATTACTGATTTTAATTGTGCTAAATCCAGTTACTATTAACAAATAAAACAGACTTTAAACATAATACACATGATTAAGATACATATTATTCTATCAGACTTCTTAAAACTTTTAATTTTAATTAAAATTTATTTTTATAACTCAAATATATACATAACTGATAACTTCTCTACTGCATAGAAACTAGAAATTATGCGGGTCATCTCCGTCCTACACACACACACACACACACACACACACACACACACACACACACACACACACACACACACACACACACACACACATATATATATATATATATATATATATATATTTATATATATATATACTAGCTGTACCCGGCCACGCGTTGCTGTGGCTCAGTTTGTTAAAATGGAACACATGTGAAAGTAGAGAAAAGTTTGATTCTTTTTTCAAGAGAATGTACAAAATATTTATGTTAAGAAAATAAACAGAAAAATACTTCCATCATTAATTATGTAAAAAATAAATAAAATGTTGATTTAGTGTTTCAATATTATGCTTATAAATTACGATCAAACTTGCTGAGTATGCGCTGTTTTACGGTTGTTGCAAAAAGTGAACGGAAACTAAAATTTCGCTTCGTTTTAATCTTTCTTAATTTTTTAATTGTGCCCCCCAAACGAATATAATCAAAACAGTAACATTCAACAATTGTACTTTATGTATATAAAACACAAAATATTTATTAAAAAAAAAAATTTTTGTAAGTTAATAACGAAAGGGAAATAATTCTATTTTCAAACGAAAAAGTCAGTTTGGTATATCTTTTTGTTATTTTTTACATAAGTCCAGCTTACCGTTCACATTGGAAATGTCGACATTTATAGGTTGTCGGGTACGTTTACAATGAATAACCACTCCAATCTAGTAGATCTATCAGAATTTTTGTAGGAATTTTTTATACCCCTATCACGAAACTGCGAATAAAATATAAAAATCTTGTAATTTCTTTTAAAAGTGGGTTGTTTATTTTCTTTATGGAGTATACTTCCAAAATAAACTATTAAAGTTGTTTGAAAAGTAATATAAATATTTAAAAAAAAAAAAACAGTAATGAATTTTACGAACTCAATATTTTTCAATTTTTAAACTTTAAAAATCTATCAACATTTTTCTATTGATTCTATTTTTACGATATTTTCAGGGTCAATGTGAAATTTTATGCTCTTTCCAATAAACCGAATATAATATTTTAGACAAACCTTTTTATTTTAATTCACTCCCCCCATTTTCAAGTGTCTAGTAAAAATAAATAATTAATTTACTCACCAAAGTTTTATATATCAGAAATTGAAGAGAAAAGGTCAATAAGTAATATATTCAAATTTAAAACAAAAAAAGTAGTGTTTTTTAGAAATTTACCTGTAAAGTTCGAAGTTTAAAACCTTTTTTTTTAAACCACGTTGTTCGTTTTTATTTTTTTTATTTTTATGAAACCATTGGTCCTTGCTCCTTTAATTGAAAAGAATTAGGGCTTTAATTACATTTTTCGAATAGTTATAAGCTTGGAAAGACAGGTGGTAGAATAATTCACGCCTCCCATTTTGAAATGTCTATTAAGAAGTAAATAATTTATTCACCAAAGTGTTATATATCACAAATTGAAGAGAAAAGGTCAATAAGTAATATATTCAAATTCAAAACAAAAAAAGTAGTGTTTTTTAGAAATTTACCTGTAAAGTCCGAAGTTAAAACCTTTTTTGTTTTAAAAAAACATGTCGTTTTTTTTTGTTTTTTCTTAATGAAACCTTGGACCTTGCTCCTTTAATTGGAAAAAAATTAAGGCTTGAGTTACATTTTTCGAGGAGTTATAAGCTTAGAAAGACAGGTGGTAGAATAATTCACACCTCCCATTTTGAAATGTCTATTAAGAAGTAAATAATTTATTCACCAAGTGTTATATATCACAAATTGAAGAGAAAAGGTCAATAAGTAATATATTCAAATTTAAAGCAAAAAGAGTAGTGTTTTTTTAGAAATTTACCTGTAAAGTCTAAAGTTAAAACCTTTTTTGTTTTAAAAAAACATGTCGTTTTTTTTTGTTTTTTTTTAATGAAACCTTGGTCCTTGCTCCTTTAATTGGAAAAAAATTAAGGCTTGAGTTACATTTTTCGAGGAGTTATAAGCTTGGAAAGACGAGGTGGAATTATTCACTATTTTTCACGAAATTTCTGACACACCTACCAATCTATCCATGTTAAGAACGGCGTTCGGAATAGACACCCCTAACCTTGCCAGAATACCCGAAAAGCTATAAAAGTTGACGTGTCGAATGTGAACGATAAGTTGGACATAATGTAAAAATGTACCGAATTTAAAAGGAAACGAAATTCAAATTTCCGTTCCATTTTTACAACAGTAAAGCAGAGCATTCTATGCCAATTTTACCTAACTTACTGTATTAATGCTATTTTTTAAGCAAAAAAAATATTTAGGTTTGGCTATAAATTTCTAAACTCATTTCACCCTAAATAATTTAGGTGACTGAAATAGGAATCTAATTTAATCTTTAATTTCCTGAATAGTATGCGAGAATTCATTTTTCTTCGAGTTATATCGAATCCATTAATACGGACGTTAGGGGCTTTTTTCGTAATGTTACTGTAAAAAGTATTTTTATTGTTACAAATTAGGATGCTTTATTTATATAAAAAAGCAAAAATAAATTCTTGCGGTTTTTATTTACTACTGAAAACCATAACTTTAGCAAAGATATTTTTTGTTTAAACAAAATAAAACATTTTCACTAAGAGTTAAGTAAAACTAATAAGTTCATTATATTCTGCGATCATCATTTGAAAAATACTGCAATTTTCATTAAAATTCGTTAATTTCCTGATTTTTGGTAAATTTTTAAGTAAAGGGAGGAGTCAAAATGTTTATGCACTTTGAGCGTCGGCATTCATTTTGTGTGTACCTACCATTTTTCGATGAATATTTGATAGCAAAGCGACCACGTGTGGTTAATTTAAATTAAATTTCAATCACATGGTTACATTATCAATAATCATGTGATTAAACCCACTGAAAATTTACCGATATTGTAAGCACATTCTGTTTACATTAAGCCTGTACGGTAGTGTTTCTTTAGTGATGCAATGTTGGCAACTGAGATTTAAAAAAAAACGCGAGATCAGGAGAAAGAAATCTCCAGAAAATCGGTAGATTTTTAACTTTTATCGTCTGAAATTTTAAAAAATCGCTAATTCCCCCCCCATATCCATATTTTAACTTCCTACACTAAAAAATTATAAATATAGTATATTCAATATATAAAATGTTCCGTGTTTTCTCACTATATGTTTCTGGAATTATATTGAAGCGGTTAGCTCCCCAGAAGGTTTACATATTTTATTAGCTAGTTTTGCCTGTTTTTTTCAGAGAGGGTATTTTTTTTGCAGGAAACAAATCATAAACTCAAACTTTTTATAATAAAAGTTAAATTGAAATATACTGCAAATTAAACATCACAATAATGGTGCAACATTGAAATTAGAAAAATAAAAAAAAACAAAAAACTTTGTTTTGGCATATTAAAAGTATTTAGGTTGGTAGATAATTAAATTCTACTGTATTGGTATATGGGTTTTTTTTGCTGTTGTTTCTTGCTTTTTACAATTTTCGACTAAATAAAGCAGGGTTGCTTAGATCGTATTTTAAACTAAACTTCGGAGGGTTGAATGCCCCCTCACCTAAAATGTACTTGGAAAAATCGATTTTATAGCGAGATTTAAGAATGGTTAGCCGAAAAAAGGTGAAAACAAAGCAAATAATCAATAAATAATTGTTACCAAAGGCAATAAATGCTACTTTTTTTACTTACTTGAATGAGTTTATTTTATGTTTTAAAGTATTTTCAAGCGCTTTTCTTTATTTTTTAATCTAAAATTGCGGGTGTGTGGGTGCCAAATATCTCCAGATTTTCTAGAATTCCCCGCTAGATTGCAAACGAAATCTTCAGATCTAGCAGGAAAATTGCTAAATTGTAACACTGGTCACGTGACAGAAAGCGGTAATAAATAATTGTCCCTAAATAAAAATGGCGTATCGGTACAAAGAAAAACACCTCTTTATCATAGAAAAATTAAGTATAATGTTATAATTAAAAAGAAATATATAAAAAAACACATGGATATAGTAAAACGTGGAAGCCATCCGTCTAGTGGTTTTTTAGACTTTTAATTGCGAACGAATCAAGAGTTACATTTATATATATATATATATATATATATATATATATATATATATATATATATATATAGATAGATAGATAGATATATAGATATATATATATATAGATAAGTTTATTTTTTATTGGAAAGTTACTCAATTTGTATATACTAATCATAATCAATTAAAAATATTTTCATAAATTAAAAGCTTTTATATTAGTTTTTTTTTTAACGGCGGAACGATGAAATTGTCGCATAGGAAAGACGACATGATTTCATTTCTGTTTGATGAAAACCGGGTTTCTCTCATAGTTACTAGTTAGCCAGTTGTGTATCAATTCCAAGCACGGTAGAAACCTTCTATCATGCCTGAAAGTGACACAACGATCAACGAGCGAGATCGGAGATGCGTCGCTGTACAACTCAAAATGAAAATCCGGACGGTTCAATGCTTGAGGGCGCAGGTCAACGAAGTTTCCACCCATGGTATGGTCTTTGGCATTGTTTTAAATAATGGCACCTCACATCTTCGAAGTCGGCTTAATAGTCAACACCAAAATGTACCTAGATCGTTTTATTAGTGTGGTAATCTCCTTGTGCAATCAAGTGGCCGCTAGCAGACACTGGGTAAGGCAGTAGGACTCGGCGCCGGCCCACAAGATCTACGAGACTCAAGCTTGGTTTAAGAAGGAGTGCTACGACTTTGTACTTTTCTCTCACTGGCTTCCATCCTTTTCCGTCCCGAAACCGAGGAACTACTTCGTTTGGTCATACGGTAAAAACATCACGATCATGACTTCCCACAATACCAACGCAAAGACGGTCACCGCTCTCCGCCTAGCTCTCGCCAGCGCTTGTGGAAAAGATATGCTCTCTGTTCCGGACCCATATCCACGCGGTGATTGGGGCTGAAGGCGGCTACATTGAATAGATTTCAGCTCTACTACATAATCAATTTACCTAAATTGATTGTTTCAATTAAGTTTTAAAATATAGCTGTGGTTTTGTTTTCGTTAGGGCGACAGATTTATCGTTCCACCTTGTACATAAACATATTACAAATCACCTTATAATATGTGACGATGCTAACAAAATTTCTTGAATACATTTGAATTCAACTATGGACAAATGCTTCGAAGAAAGTAACAGAAAAACAACGTGAAATTCCGAATTTAAGTTAAATCACTTTGTCCTATTAAGGGTGCCGTACTTTGCAGCAGTTGCGTCAAGTCCTGGGTAATTGCACCAGCTAATTAAAAAAGCTCTTTTTGTAACCACGCATATAAAGATCACTTTATTAGTTGGCACAATTACTCCCGGATTTGGCGCAATTACCCCTAAGTATAAATTAAAAATATAGCAATTAAGATAACTTTAAAATACGACTCGAATAAAGGTAAAATAAATATAAAACTAGTCGATATACACAAAACAAACAAAATTTAAATTAAATAAAAAATATTAATATAACAATAATAATGCCGAAAAATAAGAATAACGTCAAGTAAAATGTTTGTTTATTTTCCTAATATTACGTTGTGATTTGGTTTTCAAGCGCATTTGATGCGTATTTTATTTTATTCAAATTAAAACAACGTTTCTATTGAACTCTCATTCTAAACGTTATTCTCGCGTTACCTACGCACAATTCAAATATTTCAAAATACAACCGCCCGATACAACGCGCGGCTCTATACAGACTTCTTTCTCCAGATTTACAACATGGCAAGGAAGAAGAAAAGGAAAACAAGAAACAAAAGAACACACTGAAGATGGAGTCTACCTCTGAAATATATTTGTAATAAATTTCGAACAAGTAAAATATTTGTTTATTTTCCTAATATTACGTTGTGATTTGGTTTCACGCGCACTTGATGCGTTTTTTATTTTTATCAAATTAAAACAACGTTTCTATTGACCTCTCATTCTTGACGATATATATATATATATATATATATATATATATATATATATATATATATATATATATATATAATTTTACAAATCAGAATTGTGCCATACCGAAAGTTAGTTTCGAAACATAGAAAGGCTAAACATGTTTTCAGAAATCAAAACATACTTGGAGAACTCTCTCGAACCGGAAATAATGTCGAATGAAAACCGTAGGTAATCAAATTGCAATGTCCAAGAGAAACAAGTACCCGACTAAAGAAAATGACGAGTTATACTCCACTAAGTTCAAAAGAAAAAATCAAATTACCCAGGAATTACAGCTGAATGTTTAGAAAAAAAAGTGGTAGACGGATTTTTTCTTCTCCTATGTTCTTTTTTTATTTTCATAGAAACACGTGTTATTCTTTTGTCACTCGCATCTAATCGTGATAGGATTATGATTTCACGTTTTAGATAGGTATTGATAATTCTTATTATTTGATTTCTTCGCACTACTCTTCTTGTTTTGATCGATGTAACTGCCGTTTTGTAAGGACTCGTGGCCTAGTAAATAAAGTAATGTATAAAATTCAGTTGTAAGTCTCCTTCTTCTGGGGGTTGAAAGTTCAATCCCCAATGCGGGCACCATCAAAGATACATTTGCGAATCACTTATAGCTTTTTCGCAGTTATGGCTGACGTGCCGATTCTCTAGTTTGATAAAAAAAAATGACATCTTAAGAAAATCGGAGGTTACATCGGCTGAAACGTGGTGAAAATGGTATTCAAGATAATATCAGTAGTCCTACGTATCTAAATGAGTTTGACAGATGACTTTTATATGTGATATTTATGAATAGCTCTATTCGAAATTTTGACACAACTATTTAACTGAATATTGAGCTTCACTTTTGTCTGGAATTTGATTCTCATAAGAATATATTAGAACTGTATAAAAGAATGGTTTTATATTTTTATTCATATAATATTACGGTAATATATATATATACATAATTTAGCTATATAGAATATTATACATATAATTAGAATATTTTGGCTGTGCTCTTTATTTGAAATGGAAAAACTTTCGATCTCAATAGCTCTGTAGCTCTACCAATCGAATATTTATTTACTAATATTTGCAAATTTTCCCTTTTTCTCCAAATACGTGGGACGGTTATTATTAACACGTTTAAATAGAAAAAAAGTAAACATAGAATATTTTTACGACAAAGTCTATAAATTATTGAAAATATTAGTCCCTTATTTTTTTATTCCTTTATCTTACCTCTGAAATAATATCTCAAACTTAAAAATGTCCACTTCTTTCAGTATCCGATGTTTTCTTAGCTTTGTTGTTATGGTTTCTGACGTTTCTCAGTTGAAGACTGTCAGACGAAAAGACATGTAAGATATTGAACATTATAACGTTTGTTATCATCTTTTAATTACTTATGGTTTAGGTCAGTACATTTTCCAATTAATCACAATGTTGAATAATGTCATACGCCAGACAACTTTTCTGAAATGGTGGAAAATCCCTTGAATCATTTCGTCTAAATCAGGTTTTCTCTGATTATAACTGATATCAGAAGCCCGAAATTAAAATTAAATGTAAAAATATGGTTGAAATTCAACGTGTACCTTTACAAGATTAGTTCCTTTTCTAACCCAAACTTTATAATTTTTACATAGTAAATAATTTATGAGTTGACCCTGGTTAGGAAGATTATGTCTGATGTTGATATCTTCAAACGCGATAAAGTCATTTCTAAATAAAATAAATGTTTATACAATTGTAATTCTAAGTTTGATTTCAGAGTATATTTAAAGAAATGTTTTTCATTTTCCTCGTACACTTTTCGAAACTGAAAACATTTTTGTCTTCTGATTTAGATTTTTGTGTTCCACTTGTGGCGTTAATAAAATTATTAGCTGCAGTGGATATATCTATTGCTTTTTAAATTGTAGAGAACTGTATCTCTTTGAAATAATACTTCGGTACTTTTAAGCCAATATAAACTATGTGAGCCGAAACCAGCTTTTATTTCTCATCAGATATTTGCACTTAATCTAGTGATTTTATTTTATATGAATCACAATTTTGAAATGATAAAAGTAATTTAGCCAAATTTCGATATTTTCAACCACTCGTCTAGACGAAGATTCAGAGATTTTTATTTTGAACTGCGTAATTATATTCAAAGGATATCAGACATCTTGGAGAATATATCGATATTTTAAAATCTTGTTTCTTTTTAATGGACTTAAATATATGTATATGTGCATAAACGCAGACTTGATTTACGTCTTATTTCATCGAAATCGTATTATGCTGCACATCAACTGATAAAATACATAGTTAATATAATTACGACTGTACTTAAATTTTATTTGGACTCATATTCACTATTTTTTTTAATATGACCCTTGCATACAATAATTACCTATTTTTACCGATCCAGCCTTTTTGATACTCTTTTACATTAATACGCCTCTTTTTGTAAAGTCACGTGATGATAAGTGAAAATGGGTGTAAAGTATATATGAGACGATTCAATAATAATTTGTTTACATTGGACTTGAAGACAACCCTGCTGTAGTAAGCCAGAAAGATGACCCGCAGTGCAGAGTGTTTTATGCAGGCAGTTTGAAGAAGTAAACATTGTAAATAGAATTTACGTTTAAATTTAGGCAAAGGAAGAGAATCGAGGACATTTTTTACATCAGTTATAGTTGAGCCAGTGTTTGTTATAAATGTTTTGCAAGTGGATCTTAGTGAGAATCTAAGTCGAGCGCGTGAAACTAAACCATACAATGTAGGTAGATTAGGGACGTCTACTCTGTGGAATATTGCAAGGAGATTTGGAACCTAGTTTTTAACTTTATCAAGACAGGAAAGAGTGCTCTGAGATGTGGTAACAGCACTCCATTTTAAGAGTATTTATCTGTATATTATTTATACCTGGAATTATATCTACTCTGAAGTGTTAGAAGGATGCAAGCATTATCTATCGACATGAGCAATAGACGATGCAATTCGTCCATTTTAGGTAGGGAGGGGACGTCAGTCTCAGAATTTGTCGGAACAGGATGTTTCCTAGAGACAATTACCATGATTTTCAATTGGGGCAAAGTAGACACCTCTTAATCTAGGATATGTAAAAAATTTAAAAAAACATGAATGGGAGAATTTTGATGGTTTAAATCCATCAATTAATCACTTCATAGATTTCATCCGTTTGTTTTCGCACTTAATATTTTCACCACACAAAAAGCTTACTTTTATTTTTTTATCTAACATTCTTTTAGTTATATTGTTACCATTTATGTCGTTGTTTTTTAAGATGGACACGCAAAGTGGCCATTAAGTTATTTTATTGCTTTTTTCTGATTAATACTTTCAAGACCTCTTTTATGCGTATCTAACTATATGCATATATATATATGCATATATATATGTATATATATATATATATGTCATATCATATTGCCTTTTTGCTGACATACATCATCTTGTGATAATTGCAAAAGTTCAAACGGGTATATCAGTTGGTTTAACCAGTCAGCTAACAAAACTTCTAATCGAGCGAAAGCTTTAATTATACATATCAGTTCATACCTTTTTCAAATTAACCTATTGTGTTTTTTAAACTTCAGATCTGATACATATTATAGGGGCCACATGATGGTTGTCTACATTTTTTGTGAAATTGGTGCTACGGATCCGTCAGGATTCGAACACGACACATCGACTCTTCAATTCAATAGCATATGTTTGCTATATGTAGCATCCACTTCTTTTCTTGTATTCGGGTATTTCTCCTCTAACCATATCTCGTCTGAATTCATGTCAATTGGAAGAAATAATCTGGACTTATTTAATAAACATACTTATTTATTTCACACAATGTATTCTGCACAACAATATATCTGGTGGACGCACGTGTTTGTCCCAGGAGAGTCTCGCTAAGTCTGGCTAACAACTTATATAAATTGTAAAGAATCTTGAAACAGAGAACACACATTCGATCTTTGCTGCAGAGATTGGCATTCATGCCTTGTTCTCTACATTCACAGTCATTGACGTTCCAACCAAACAGACAACTGGAATTCTATTCACTACTAATGCATAAAAAATGTATATTCTATGCAAAATTAAATAGAAGTCAAAACTACATCCTGTTAAAATGGTCCCTATTTTGGAAATGCAAAATTAAATCCTGTTCAATTCCATATATTCTTTCTTCCTATTATAAATTTTTCCTCATTTTCCTTCTTCCTATTATAAATGAACTATTAAAAAAATATTACCGAAGTTAAAACACACACACACACACACACACACACACACACACACACACACACACATATATATATATATATATATATATATATATATATATATATATACAATTGAAAGAAAAGCATAACACCCATAGATACGCGTTTCGTCTTATAAAACTGATCAGTGTCACATTATATAACTAACTTACTAAAGCTGAGACTTGAATACTTACCCTGGGACTATTGACTGCAAGGGTCAAACGTCTAGCTGTCTTGGCTGCCTTGCCAGGCAATTATATAGAAATAAATTAACCGTATAACATGTTTTTAATTTAAGGAGAACCGGCGTGTACACGTTGTTAAGTCGTATATGTAAATATACTGAATGATGACAAGATCTTAGTAAATAAAGCCTCTCCTAATTCAAAATAGCACTAGAAGAAAATGTAGTTCATCCCATATGAATTGGAAAAACAAACAAAACGAGCATACCTTTCGAAAATATGAGTAATAATATAAAGTATGTACCGCATTAGAGCCGGTGTTGATTTTTTCTTTTATTTAGAAATGTTACCATCATAGGCGGATCGCTTTGAGTAAAGGAAACACCTCTGTTCAAAAACAAATTACGTACATATATTAAAAAAAAATAGTCAGACAGATAGACAGACAGATAGACAGATATATAGATAGATGCATGAATAAATAGTCGGTTGGAACAAAACAATATCATTTTCTCACATATGTTACTTTTATGTATGTGTAGAAAATATGTATGATTTCCGAATTAATTCATTGATATATATATATATATATATATATATACATATATATATATATATATATATGTTATATTTCATTTTGAAGCGCGTTTTTTGCTCTATCGAATCGTATTATTTGTTACCGTTCTCAATGTCATCATCATTTTTTAAGGCTTTTCCACAGCATCGACAAAATTCAAATCTGCACGATTTTCTTCTTCCAGTTCAAACACGGCCGAAAAGCTGCCGAGACAACTCGTGATATCAATGATGCGTTTAACGAAGAAACCATACACGAACGTGTAGCACAACGGTAGTTCAAGAAATTTCGCAATGATGACGAGAACCTCGAAGATAATGACGGTCGAGACCGACAGACAGCGATTGATAACGAACATTTGAAAGCCTTAATTGAAGCCGTTCTTTGCAAGACCACACGAATAGTTGCTATTGAATTCGCTGTCGATCAATCAAAATTCGTTCGCCATTTAAAGCGAATAGAGAAGTCAAAACTGTTGAATAAATGGGTGCCGCATGGATTGAACGAGAATTTTTTTGTAAATCGTCATTTTCAAGTGTCTTCTACGCGCATTTTGCGCAACAAACGCGGCCTATTTATCGAACGGATTGCAACGTTTGATGTGATGTGGATTCTCTACGACAACCGGAGACATTCGGCACAGTGGTTGGATGCCGGAGAAGCTCTACAACACTTCCTGAAACCGAAATTGTACAAAAAAGGTTATGCTGACTGTTTTGTGGTCGGCGGACGGTCTCATCCATCACAGCTTCTTGAATCCGGGCGAAAAGATTGCGGCGGATTATTACTGCCAACAAATTTACAAAATGAACCAGAATTTCCAACGTATGTGCCCGCGATTGTTCAAAATGAAGAGACCAATTCTCATTCATGACAACGCTCGCTCGCATGGTGTTCAATTGACCCCGAAGTAGCTGAAGGAATTGAGCTTCGAGATACTGCCTCATCCGCCATATTCACGGGGCCTATCGACTACCAATTATCACTTTTTCTAGCATCCTGCGAGAAACGCTTCAAAAATCGAGATCATGCCGAATCGGCCTTCAATGAAATCATCGCTTCCAGAACTCCGAATTTCTATTCTAATTGGATAAATAAACCTGTTCCCCGTTAGCAAAAATGTGTCGATGCTAATGGTTTTTATTTCGATTAATAAAGTTTATAATGATAGGAGTTATGAAGTTTTGAAGTTGAACGTCAAAACATGAGATATTTTTGCACCAACCTAATAGATTATACATAGACTAATAAAGAGTTATGTGGGCACAGAAATAAGTATTATAGAGGGTCAGTTCAATCTCCTGATAGATTGATGGATACATAACACATAGATAGATATATAAATAGATATGTAGATATGATATATGAATCATCTGTAACATTTGTGCGTGCTACTAAATTTAGAACTCCCACCAACCTTTAATAACGCGTCGTACTTATTAATAAGTTCGCTACAATCTGCAACGTCAGGCGCTACTTTTTTCTAAAGCGTAATAATCGAATGTGGATTAGATATACAACAGATTTCTAAGGCATTATCAGTCGATCTCGCGAAAGAGCCAATATTTTATTTATGCAAAACAACACATTGATTCAATTGGATAGACATTTCGGATATGATTTTTATCCTTCCCAATAAATAATATTAATATTCAGACATAAAGGCTCCGGGCTGGATTTCTCTTAATATAACTCAAAAACACAAAAATAAAAGCGATATCTGTGACTTAATTACCTATTTTATATTAATCGAGGAAGAACAAAAAAGATCCGGTAGGATTTATTTTCATGAATAAACGTATTTATTTTTTTCATATTTAGAAGAGAGACTGCATCATATATATATATATATATATATATATATATATATATATATATATATATATATATATATATATATATATATGTATATATATTTATATATGTATATATATATATATATATCAAATTTTAGTGATTTAATGAATTTAAAAATTTATGAAGTCAAATGTTTAAATTTCCAATCATTTTTTTTATTATTATTCTATGTAAGACAAAGAATACATTTGGAATATAGCTCCTTATCCTATAGGGTTTCGATGTCTACCATCTCTTCAAAGGACAAAATATTAGCAAATAGTTATAATGGTTTACACCTTATTTGCTATAGTCACTGAGACATGGAAAACCACAATTAAAATTTATTTTACGTATTCAAATACCATAGAGTAAGGAAAATTAATGAAAACGATATAAACATTCACATCCACATTGTATGGTAAAGTCCGAAGTGAATGTCTTTGAGAGTGTGGTAAAATGACCCAAACTGTATTTTGAGTAATCCTTATCACCAAGTAATAGTCCGAAGTAGGCATTTTCCTGGAGCAATTTTCTTTGTTTATATAATGGGTCCGGTAAAAAAAAATTATATATGTCCGGTGGATCTGTTTATTAATAAACATATAAATTGATACATTTAATTTTTTTTATAATTATAGAACATGAGCTTCAAAGTCCACTTCAAAATAACTTCAAATTGTAAAAATAAAGTAAACGAAAAAAAGCAAAGAAAAAATGTTTACGCGTAATTAAACAGCGAATATAAGATAAGATATGATAAAATAAAATAAAATAAAAGGGAAGGGAAGGAAGTAGATTAATGAATAGAGAAAGATAGAAAAAAGAAAACAATAATGAAGAAATAGAGGGGGAGAAAAAAGATAGAGTAAGATTAACTAAGAAGACGAAGTCAATAAACCTTTATAAAATAAAGTGACAGGCCGCAAAAATATGTCAGAACGTGAAAGTAAGTCTAGTCATATGCTGGAAGGAAAAAAAAAAGAAAAAAAACGCAAATAAAAAATAACGCATGTCGAATAGAAATTCCTGCTTTAAGTAATTCAAGTCAACTCAAAATAATCTTGTCTAATATATACAGTCCTATTCTTATTAATTTTATATGTACTGATAATATCCGTTAAATGACTATATTAAAATGAAAATTTAGAACTATAATAATCTGTGGAAATAATTTGCAAAAATAAATTTCAGTTCAGTTCAGGCTCCTTACCGTGGGGGTCCCGATTTCGATTCTCGCTAGATTCAGTCCCTAATAATTCGTAAACGACGAAACAGGTGATAATTATATTTTAAAAACAATATTCCGCTCCCCATATGGGGGTATCAAATCGGTTCAAGGGAAAATTACCAACTGGTATTTAGATAAAATTGTACTTTCGTAAATAATTGAATTCATTCGAAACGTATCGCAAAAACATAAGCAAATATATATATATATATATATATATATATATATATATATATATATATATATATATATATATATATATGTGTATGTGTGTGTGTGTGTGTGTGTGTGCGTGTGTGTGTGTGTGTACTGGCAATCCAAAAATAACACGAAGGAATATCTTCATATTTGTATATTTTCGGATATTACAACTGTTTTGACATACACCAGAAAAGGTTAAATATTATATTATTTAAAAATTTTAGTAGTTACATCTCATCAGCCAAAAATGTTTGTTCGTATCTTGACACGTTTTAATTCTGTTAACGCTACATCGGGCAGTGATTACCACTCCCTCGTGTTTTAACATGCCACATATGCCGAGGAAATTGATATGGGCCCTATTTTCGTATATTTGTTCAAAACTACCGCGAATATATATATATATATATATATATATATATATATATATATATATATATATATATATATATATATACTAGCATGTGTGCCCGACGTTGCTTGGGTGTTTGGAGGTGAGTGTTGAGCAAAAAAAAAGTGAAAGTAGAAAAGCAGACACGAACCCGTACGGCGAAGGAGGAAAAGAACGGAGAGGAAACGAGACGGTGTGAAAAAAAGTTGAGGGTGAAAAAATTAATGTTTTTAGCCAATTTTTCGATATTTATCGTCTGAAGGGTCGAGCTTCAAAACGATACTGATCTTGTGAAAATTCGTTCCTCCTGTCAAAAGTTTTAGGTAGACATGCAAACACATATACATACATTTATATATTGGCAGTTAAATTTTTCGACCAAAACCGATTATAAAGCTTGTCCTATCTATGAATACCCTTTATGTAAAATTTCAAATGTTTAGACCAGAAATTTACTGAGTAATTTTGTAGAGACCGTAGAGCACAGTTTTTTAAATTTTACCTCTATTATGGCCTCTTAACATTTATTCTGTTAGGTTCGAATCAGGTTATTAAGTTAGATCCATGTCCAAGGAACCTATATCTAAAATTTCAATTGTTTATACCCAAAATTGGCGAAGTTTGGTAAAGTTCTCAAAGGTCAAATCGTTGAAAATTGACCCTCTGACAGCGAAATTTCTGTCCGAAAACGAATTACAAAGATTTTCCCAAATCTCGCTACCCTGTATATCAAATTTCGAGTCTGTAGACTGAAAATTGACAGACTTATTGCGTAGGGAAATGTATACAGACAGACACACATACAGCCAGGCAGGCAGACAGACACATTGACTTATATATAGAATGGAAATAGACACAAATTTTAATAAGTTTAATAAAGACATTTCGTATCTATCTGCGTAAGTATGCTTTGATAATTATGTTTCAGTTTGAAGAAATATGGTATAATAAAATTATGTGGTGTTCGTTCGCACCTGACCTCCATATAATGGAAATATGTCACAAAGTTTAACAAAGTTTTTTAATATAGATCCACAGAATATTGTGATAAGTGTTTCAGTGTGAACAGGTATGGTATAATAAATTATGGGGTTTATCTATTTTATGTTTAATTTCATTATATTTTGCTTTAGTTTTGATACCCCCAAATTCAACCCAAATTTACAACCCTTCCTTTTCATAACCTATCATACTTTCATAAATCAGAGTCCATTTTCTTTAAGCTGTTCTTGAAACCAGTCAACGACGGGTACGTTTGCTAGTATATATATATATATATATATATATATATATATATATATATAGATAGATAGATAGATAGATAGATAGATAGATAAATTAAAACGTTTAAACGTCAATGAAGAAAAAATACGGACAAGACCTAAAACCATGATGAGGCTAACTTAGCGAAATATTGGAATGAAGCACTAACAAATTAAATAAAAATGATTTCATCATTTCATTGTATTTAAAGCTTTATAATTCATCTTTAAATCTTATACAAAATAAATGTCTTCTAAAAGTGTGTAATTACTTTTCACTTCATATATATATATATATATATATATGCTTACAGGAAAATGTAGACAAACACGATAGGGGTTTGGAATCCAATACATCGAGGATAGCAAAAGTGCAATTGCATTCTCGTCCCTAATTCTAATTCTATCTCATTTTCTAGGAACTATTATTTATTTGCATCTGTTACATCTTTGAAGATGAAAAATATGTCATTTACACATTGAAAAGTTTTATGGGCCCACGTAATAATACTTAATCAAAGAAACCAATCAAACACCAACTGCAATAAAAGCGAGAGAATGAATCATCTGCCGCCATTTTTATTTGCAACGGCGTTTATCTGTTCGGACCAGCTTCTTCGTTGGTTCGCAGCACCTGCCGAATTTTGAAGATTTTAGTATTATTGTTCTGGAGGGATGTCACAGGAGATGATACGCAAATCACGGGTTCTACTTTTGAAGATCGACCTAATATAAATTTGAGAACTCAGCCGAGATAATCAAAATCGTTGTTGATCGATACACTGGTATAAACGCCCTAACAATCTTATTTATATGTTCTATTTTTTTCTTTCTTTTTTATGTTTTGCTAGGAACAAATTGAAATATTCGTTTTGATACTATATTTTATCTTTTTTTCTTCAGTCAGTCAATCCCCCTCTTTTTTCTTGTTCATAATGATCGTTTTGTGCGCTGTATGTTCATCACATTAAAAACCAACTGTGGCTCTGACGCAATCAAATAGGAACATTAGGATACAAAATCGTTAATATATAATAGATAAGTGTATTTCTTTAAATCGTAAATCGTCAACCAAATCTGTAGAGTCTTCCAAACACTTGGCTTAATAGAACGGTTGTCTATTTAAAAATGTCTGTCTATTTATAATGTCTATTATTTATATACATGGCACTTTTAAACTAAGCTCTGTCTGTAATCGGTTCTTGACATTGTTTTAACACATATACGATATTCTCAGAAAGAATTCTACATATTATTCCCTATCCTTCGTTATTTTCTCTTGCTGTGTCATTCACCGATGGTTAAAATCGATAAGAAAATTAATTTCAGTGAGCTGACGTTTTAATAACTTATGCTTGCCGCCATTTGATGATTGGCTTCTATTATACGTTGTTATAAACTGCAATACTTTCATTACGTTTACCCACTGCTTGAAACGACAGAGTCAATTAGATGCACGTTAGTCATCAATTATGATTATAGTACTCTCTATTCTGGTGTTGCTTCTCACCCATCTCATTCCGATAATTGAAACATGCAGCTAATTTGGCTAATAAATGCATGTTGTCTATAATGCTGTAAAAATTTATCTTGGATCTTTTAGTCGTGAGCGTGTTCCTCTTCTTCCTGAGATTCTCATTGATGGCTGTGCTCTTGAGAAAGCGACTGAAATGTTTCACTAAGTCTTTTCTTTATATTTTACATATTAAATCAGTTGTTTTGTTCTGGATTCTTGTAAAATTAACTCTCTGCATCGTTATAAACACTTTCTCACATCCAAGGTTATTCTACATCTTTACAAATCTACAATAAAGATATGTATGAAGTACTACTATAATATTCAGGCTGGTGAATCCCTGTAATTTTATTGGCCCCATTATTAGTTCTCTGCAACATCTCACACAGACAATTATTGGTGTTTGTTTATAAACAGTATGATATATATATGCTATGTGATCCAAGAATATTAAAAGTCTATTTAAATGAAAATTTATCAATATATAAAGAGCTCAACATGCAGAGAAGATCATCGATGTACCTATAAAAGGAAATTGTCTGTCTGTATCGACGTCTGTGTGTGTATATTTCCGTACCAAACTACTCTATCAATTCTCAGCCTACAGACTCGATATTTGACATAAAGGGGTATTGAGATTTGGAAAGATCTTTTTAATCGGTCTTCGGCTAAACAGTAGGCGGTCAAGCGCTCAAAGTCCAACGATTTGATTTTGAAAACACTACCACACTCTTCCCCGTACTTTGCGTCTAAACAGTTGAAATTTTTAGATGTAGGATCAATCTTTTTAACGTAATTTGAGCCAATACAATGTGTGTTAAGGGGTCAACGTTGGGATTTAAGTTACAAAATATTGACCTCTGCGGTCTTTACCAAATTAATCAGCTAATTTTTGGTATAAACATTTAAAATTTTACATAAATGGTGGTCAAACATACAGCAAACTTTTAAATCAGTTTGTGGGGAGAAATTTTGTTTCTAAGAGGTAAAAGTGGAAAAAGTTGACCTTTGCTGACGTTAACTAAATTCTCAGTGTAACCAATTGAAATTTTAGATGTAGTTTATATGGGTTTGAGTCAAACTTTTTAATATATATATATACATATATATATATATATATATATATATATATATATATATATATATATGCACATAAATTTATGAATAGTGTAAAGGGTCCGAGCAAAGCTGGGCTAAATTGCTACTATATATAAACTGATGAACTGTGAAACAGCGAAATAGTACTGTATGTGGATGAGGATATATATATATATATATATATATATATATATATATATATATATATATATATATATAAAGAGCAGGTTACGCGGCGTTGTCCAGTTATAATATATATATATATATATATATATATATATATATATAATATATATATACTAGTATATATGTATATACATACAAGTATATATATATATATATATTTAGCTATATATTAGTATATTTATATATCAGTATATTTATATATACATGGAAACAAACCTGACGTTGTCCAGTTTTAAAATTCGCTTAAATACTTTTTAATTCACGCATATTTCGCATTTATTATTTTAGAGTAACTTTTCTATTGCTGATTATATGGTACCCAATATTATATATTAATGATTTCAAAATCATTACACACACACACACACACGCAAGCACACACACATGCATATATATATATATATATATATATATATATATATATATATATATATGTATACCATGTCAGTGTGCAAGAACGTTTTCACCCTAAATTCCAAGCAATTATGCATGATGTAAAAACTGGATAAAATAGATTAGTGCAATAGTAAAATAGAACATACACTCTAATAAGAAATTGAACAAAATAGATAATTAATTAATTAACGATCCAAAAAACTATACGAATTAGTTTACGGTTATGAAATAGCTCACATATCCATCTAGACATATTTTTTATGTTTCTACAATTTTTTCATAACAACGAAACAGATGTTTTATCGTAAGCTAAAACGATAATCTATTTTTAAAATAAATAGTTAAAGATAGTAAGCAAGTTTGCTAAATTGAAAAGGACCCGTTCAAGATTTCATTTTTGTTCATCAGTTTTTTTTTTTCAAGGAGATGTAAATATCTCTCCTAGTGGTCGATTGTCGAGATTAAAGTCTTCATGTGCAATATATATATATATATATATATATATATATATATATATATATATATATATATATATATATATATATATATATATATATATATAGGTTGGGAACAGTGGGGTTGAAAATAGTTGGCCCGATAAGGCCTAGCTAATTCATAGTTTTCAAAAATACATATCTGCATAAACATTTTTTATACGTAATAAAAACTCTAATTATTACACTGACCTGCGTGTATTTCTTTATTTTTTTTGGGGGGGGGGAGGTTGAAAGTTTTAAAAGTGATTTATAGGTTTTTTGGCGCGTTGAATCCAAAAATGACATCCGTTTACTTTGGATCCGGTCTAGTTTTTGAGATATTAGAAGTGCAACTTTTGGGCCTTGTATAGTACTAAGTATAAGGAAAACGAGGCTGCAGCTATAGCCTATTCTTATTTTTTTTGCATATAAATGATACTGTAGCAACCTGTATCTGATACTGAAACCTTATGATGTTTTTGTTTATTTTCAGAAAGCTGAAACCGAAACTGAAACTGCATTGATAACACTGAAACGGAAAATGGTTGAGAAAAGTGTGATCTGCAATCAATGTAACTGATTTTATAAGAATCTGTGCTTTTTACAAGAATCTGTGCCTCTAGTGTTTCTATTTTGAATACGTATCTTTGATTGACAGAAAATGTAACACAAATGCACAAATCATCCTGATAGGTTCTGCTACATATGTGGTAATGTGATTCTTCCTCGTCGACCAGCAAATATAACTGATTTTGTGAAGAAGGCATATTATGCTTACTTTGGAGTTAAGCGTGGGAACCAGGACAAGCGATTTGCACCTCACGTTAGTTGCAAAACATGTGTCGAGAACTTGCGTGATTGGAAAAATTTTAAAAATAAAGGAACAGCATGCCATTCGCTGTTCCAATTGTTTGGAGAGACGGTAAAGATCGTGTGTCAGACGGCTATTTCTGCATGACTAATCTTAAAGGAGTCAACCGCAAGAACAAGCATTGTATTCACTATCATAATGTTCCATTTGCTAGTCCCTTATGGCGCAAGACATGAATCAGATGTTTGAATGGAATCTAACTATGGATCGGAATCTGATAACACACTAGACAGGACAGAGCGTAGACAATACATTCCAGAAGAACCTGACATGCCAGTGGCTCTAACACAAGCAGCTCTCAATGACCTGATACGGGATCTAAACCTATCAAAGGGATCAGCACACCATCTGGGTTCTCGTCTTCGTGTGAAAAAATTGCTAGCACCTGAAACAACATTCGTTTGGTACTGAGAGCGTAAAAAAGAATTTAGACAGTTCTTCACAATCCAAACAGAATCGTCATTAGTTTACTGCAACAACATTGCTGGTTTGATTCAATAAATAGGGCTGGACTATGTTGCTTCTGAATGGAGATTGTTCATCGACTCTCTCAGCAGAAGTCTTAAGGCAATCCTCCTTCAAAACGGAAATAAGTATTCTTCAATTTCAATCGGCCATTCGGTGCAAATGAAATAAAATCATGACAACATGGACCAGTCACTCCCTGCTTTGAACTACAATGAACATAGTCGGTTAATATGTAGAAATCTTAAGGCAGTGTGATTGGTTTTGGGAGTACAGGGTGTGTACACAAAGTATACATGTTTTTAGGTTCCAAAACGTTGTTGTGATGGCCATTAGTGTCTGACAAAATGTTGATCATCAGTCCGTGAGGGCGAAACTCGAGTCTTGGACTTCCGGTTCTTTGACTGTCATGGCTCTTGTGGGCTGCGACGTAGTTTGGCCGTGGAATTTATTATATATATATATATATATATATATATATATATATATATATATATATATATACGTGCGTGTATGTGTGTGTGTTTGTGTGTGTGTGTTCTCTACCTGGCTGCCCAGCATTTCCCGGCATTACCCTGCAATGCCCGATCGTAAAATACGCTTAAAAATGCTATTTTGATTAATGAAAATTTCGAAATTTAAATTATGTTATATTCTACTTAATAAGTAATGGGTTAAAAAGTTTTTAAAAAAGGACTTATGCGCAAGCACCGTGAATTAAAACCAAAACTTTTGGCTGACGATTTACTTTTTTTGTTCACGTAAATGCCTGAGCTATGACGATATGTTTGCTGCAAAGCTAAAAATTAAAACATGAACCAATAGCTATTACTTTATGCATGCATGTTCGTAATGCTGTCGTTCGACCTTTACCTGGCAAATTCCATTTTTGTTAGCGTTCATACTTTTGCACCGTCTTTCCTCGGCTAAAACCAAAATATAAAGTTTCGCATGGGTTCCAATACCCTATGTATGAAGTTTCATGCCTGTAGATCAAAATTTGACAGAAGGGTTTGGTAAGAATTTTTTTTAAACAAATATATATATATATGTAAACAAATATGCATATATGCATATATATATATATATATATATATATATATATATATATATATATATATATAAAGACGTTTTGTGTTTACTATATAACCTTTTTACGTAAATATTACGCAAATATAACTCATGGACAATATTTACGTGAATATGATCACACGTAATATTAAACTAAAGATGATTATCCCATGAGAAAACCAAGAAACTAATAGGGAATTAATTATAATGAATGTTTTAAAAAATAGTCAAATTAGTTACACCTTTTGTAGATGAATGCAATTTTACGACACATATATAACAATGTTGTATTTTCTTTTTAAATAAACTGAAAAAGCGTTTTCAATACGAATATTAAGATACACAAATAAAACAAATTTATAGGTATACATACATATATATATATATATATATATATATATACTACAAGGGCACTCAGCTTTTTTCAGTCGTAAAATACGCTTTATTTTGGTATTTTGATTTGTGAAAATTTCATATTAAATTCTTGATTGATTCTCATATTGCTATATATTTATAGTAGTGATTGTACTAGTTACTTGTGCGCCATCTGTTTAAAATAGTCATTAGTTATAGTTATCGTCACACAGATAATAAATTGGTGAAAAAAATACTTTAAATTAGAAACATATGTTCGTACTAGAACACCTTTAGTCTACTTACGCCTGCCAAGTTCTATATATTATTTTAAACCTTGACACAATAGCATGTATTATACCGGCTTATTATATATAGAATAAGAGTTAACTAAAATTCAATCATTTGACGTGTCTGGAGCTGCTATGCGCTCTTGCGTCTCAGTGAAGGTGCAGTTTAAAAATGGAAACACACACACAATGAATAAAGAGTGCCTATTTTCCGCCATTTTAACTGTTTTGTTTATATTATTAATATCTTAATGCTAAGTCAACTAATTAGTCCCGAAACTTCTACCGACGTGGTTTCAGCATTGATGATATACCTGGAGGTTTTCAGCATTGGGGTAATGTAATCTATTCTAAGCCTGTTTTTTTCACAGTGACAACTAGGAACAATCAAATTGACAACAAGCAAAGACTTTGCGGCCGCTGGAAAGACAGTTGGCAGCTCCGAAGAACGACGCACATAGTCATCGAGGTTCGCCTCCCCAAAGACACATCTCTTTAATTTACGGTACAGAAACTCCTAAATATGCAACTAAGAAATCAAGGAAAACATACCACACTGAGAATTCTGAAAGTGCAGAGGATAATAATCCCTGCAAACGCCTAATCGACTTCTGATACTACGTGCCACAACAGAAAAACGTGCAAAAATCTTCGTGTCCTAAGAATTCAATATATAAAAAATGAAATGTACGGCAAAGACAGAGAACACACAGCGCTTTGTTATAATACTCAGTGAGACAGAAGTCGACTATGTCCCGAAATAAACCACAGTGCCCAGCATCACATAGTGTCGACTCAGAATTTGCAGCACAAAGTAATTTTCCACAAGAAAAATGGCCTTCAGAAAACCACAAACAAGACTGGGACGAATTTGACAGATTCGTATGTAAAATTATTAGAAGCAACGTCTATAGGCATATATACACCGATGATTTCAAATCACGAGTAAATTAATTGTCAGCTACGCGTCGGGGAGATTTCGCCAAAACGAGAAACCACAAATAAAGTCTACACTTGGACAGGCGGGGTGAAGATATAAAATGTGTAAGGAAGGAATTAAGATCTCTAAAAACAAAAAAATAATAACTACCAGCCCAGAGGAACGCATAACCTTTTCAGATTTACGCGACATTTAAAGACAAGTAATAAAAATGCGTTGAGCAGAAGGGCACAGATGTCGTAGAAAGGAGCGAGCTGTTTACCTCCAAAAATATGGAGGATTTTCTCATGAAAAATCTTTCATGGTTGAAGAGGGTATTAACTGTTTTATCATTTAAAATCAATTATAAGTCCACATAAGTTTAAAAGCGATGCCAAATAAAAATCAATTATAAGTCCACATAAGTTTAAAAGCGATGCCAAATAACACGTAAAGTGATATTGGATTCGTGGCGTAACGGTTAACGCATTAGACTATAAAACATATAGTCTATGGTTCGATTCCGAGAAACAGTCAAACTATGCTGACGTGAGGTAGCGCCTCGAAACACGCATGTCCGTAGATTATAATTGTATAAAGAAATAAAATAATAAATAAATAAAAATATACATATATATGTACATATCTGTGTGTTTGTGCGCATCTGTATATGGAAGCGACCTTGTATGCCTTTCGTTGAAACCGTGGCCCAGAAATATTAGTCCCATTTATTTTCATTTTACATATTGTTGTCCAATCGTTGTATGTTGTGTGTGCGTTTGGATTCTTAATCCGGCAAGGGGATATCATGCGTCTAGTATTAGGTATAAGCTAGTGTTAAGTTCATGCTTCCATGCCTTCTCGCTTCCAGCTAACATCGCTGGCTAACCTCGTGGTGAAAATGGAGCAGCTATGCATAAGTCTCTCTTACCAGTACATAGCCTCTCTATCATCAAGACTCCTACAGTGCCTCAACGTTGGCCACACACGGAAACTGGGTGCTTGCGGTAAGAGATCTCGGAGTAGTAGGGGACCCCAGAGCTAGTGCGTTATGGCTCTCCGATATGTGGGCATGCACTGACACACTACCAACCCCTACCCCACTGTCTTGTTGATGTCCTTGGTTGGGTGAAGACTAGGGAAACCCACCCCAAAATCAAACACTACTGTCTTATCGGCCTTATCGCAACAAAAGGCTATGAGATGGGAACTCTGACTTCAAGTCCTACTGTTGCCTTGCAGTTTTCCTTAAAGGCTATGGGACCTCATCCAGAAAGAAAAGGCGTAGTAGCGGATATGATAGAGCGACTGTTTACCTCATTGAGATTTCTTGCTGAGAAGCTGCGGCCTTGTCTGCTGCCAGTCGTCGCGTTTCGCTCCACTGGACATGAGCATTGGAGGTACAGAGGGTGTCTATCCGATGTGCAACACATGCTTCACCTAAATTGCGCAAGCAAGTTTGGAGCCAAGGTGAAAAATCCTGTAATGATTGAGTGAGACTACGCCAACATCGAGGGATAAAGCACCAAGACCCCAACTAGTCATCGTTAAAATTGACAGACTGCACGACGACGACGACGACGACGATGATGATGATGATGATGATGCTTAGTTTGCTGTTTTTATTGAATCGGACAATGTTTTTGTTATCTCAGTGAACATATCTCGGTTGTTTCTGTTGTTAACGTGACATAAAGTAATTTTTGTATTTTATGCCGTTTTGAGTCGTTTCTTCGCTGTTAAGATTGATTTTCTAATTGATTTTATTTTGGAGTGTAAGGTATGGAGTATATTGTGTAAGTCCTTCATATAGCTATGTAGGATTCCAAAATGTAAAACAGCATGCATATATCTCTTTCAAGATTCCGTGAAAACCGTTTGGATGCTATGTCCATATTGTTGCTCTCTTCTTCAATATACGGTTTCTTCTAGGTAAGCAAATGTTAGAGTGATGAATGGATTGTTTTGTAAATCTAGATTGTAACATTTGTATGTGTTAGTAAATAGAATAGCAGCTTATATTGTAACATGACCCACAACTTATGGAGAGATGCAGTAGCATATATATATATATATATATATATATATATATATATATATATATATATGCATAAGAATTTTCATCGAATATTGATGATTGCGTAAGCATGAAATAATAGTGTATGAAGGTATCAGAAAAGAATAACTATTATTTAATTATTAATCAAAAATGTATATATATATATATATATATATATATATATATATATATATATATATATATATATATATATATAAGCAGTGTAGGATGATTTCTAATTTGATTATCTAGGACAGAAATGATGAAGAATAATTTTTTTTAAATAATCCCGTAGAATAAAATTAGAGCAAAATGGACAAATGTTAAAATCAAAATATAGGCAATTCAAACGCAGGCAGTAGCAGTAGGGATTGGAAATTATGCCATTTATAAAATTTAATATTTCGTATGAATTTTAAGAAATTAGTTAATATGCTAATATTAATATACAAGAAGTATGAGTATTAATTTTGGTCTGAAACAAATAATTGTATTTTTTTAAGTGGCTATTAAAATAAATTTAGTAAGTAACAGTAATGAAGAAGTAAAACATCAAATTTACTAAAGGAAGAGTATGAAGTCTTAGCGAACATGTTTTTAATAAAAGTCCATTGAAGTTGAAATCGTTTCAATGAAAAAGTAATGTTGTTTACGTGAGATAAATAGTACGCTCAATTAACCATTTATAACAAGACTTATATACTTCCTATTTCCATTAAATGAAAGTCTAATTTCTTTCATAATACTGTGAAAATCGAATATTAATCAGGGATTTTTTAATCATTAGCTAACATATATTATTCTATTTTGATAAGTTTTGCAAGAAAAATCCTGTGAAACTTGTGATAACAGAAACAAAGATGGTACTGTTTGCCTGCACTAAACATTTCAGTCTATTTTTTTTACATGGAGTTCACTACTTATCAAGGTCTATGCTACAATATTTAAACTTCGCATTTTAATTTTCAGATTTCTATTTTAGTATTGTCATGAAATAAACCTATAATATATTTTATAATTGCATGAAAATTGAACGTTTATTTACTCTTTTAGTTGCTGGTGGATATTGTTTCTTTTTTTTTTTAAATAAGTTTGAAATAAAAATTATTCCAGTTATATAATTAAATAAATGTAATATATCAAATACATAAAAAACAGTGAAAAACAAACGAATTATTGTTTTCAAATATGACTGTTTAGTGGTAAAATATTTATTTATAAGAAAAAAAAATGTGTGAGGTAAATAGAATAAGAAACAAATATTCAATGGAGACTTTTTTCGAATGTGTTTGTAGAAGAAAAGATTATTTAATTTCAACTGTTTCGCAATAAAATTATTTATAGTAAAAAAAAATCTGTTAAGGAAATTACTTATGTGTAGAAGAATAACGCAGAGTTTAGTATTTGATAGAAATCATGGTTGAGTTTTTAAATAAACTGAATCTGTATACAAACTGTGAGCGATAGTAATTGTTAACGCTCGAAGTATGAATCCTAGTGTGCTGGTAAGAAATGTAAATATAAACTGCAGTTAAAATATCTCCCACATTTTAAAATTGCAACTATATGTAGCTAATAAACTTATGCAAGTTCTAATTGAGTTTTCATTAAGCTAATAAATAGTAATTTTTTTTAAAGTACTCTCATCAAGCAAAATGGTTTGGACGGGTGCACATTATGCTTTTGCTGTTAAAATGTTTTTGAAGAATGGTGAATCTGTAACTGCAACATGGAGAGCTTTCCGAGTTTATTACAAAGTTAGGACGGCATGATGCTGTTCCTGATAGAAAATTAATAAAGCTATTTAAAGCAAGCCACCTGAACGACTTCGACACACTGTTACGCAAGACAGTATTCGATCTGTTAGACTTCCTGTTACTCAGTATACTACATGTTCAGCTCGCAAACGTGCTTTGGTCTTGGGATTATCTGATTGAACAGTCAGAATTCTACACACTGATATGCAGTTTCCTCCATACAAATTAATGATTGTAAATTCGAAGTACAACAGAATCGTAATAGTTTAAAAGCGAAGTGGGGCATTTTTTTAACCTTATAAAAAAAGATCGACTATAATGTAAAAAGAAACAGGATCGACTAAAAGTAAGAAAAATAAATTGAAAAGGAAGAAGATCGACTAAAAGAGGGAGAAAGAGAAAATAAAAGGGGGAACGTTCCCCCTTTTCTTTTCTCTTTCTCCTCCTTTTAGTCGATCTTTTTTTATAAGGTTTTAAAAAAATGCCCCACTTCGCTTTTAAATTAATGATTGTTCAGAAACTGCGCGCGCGCAACTGGGAATATCGCATAACAAAATGTGGTGGATATTTCTGCCGCACTCTGTATCGAAGGTGAACATTAAGCGAAGCAGTTTAGAGAAAGCCGTAGGCTTTTTCCTTGCATCTCAGTGTAGTAACCAATGATTAACGTCGAGTAGTCGTAGACTAGAGTCAATCCATTCTTTTATTCATTTTAGTCGTTGTTTAATCTCATTAAATCATGGATTACAAATTAGTATAGCAATTATTACTAATGCGTAAATTGTTAGTCTCTGAAATACGCCCAGAGAATCAAATCGATGGTGAAAGCTGTATAAAAATACGACTAGCACCACTAATAATCGAATTTTGTTTTGTAGGAGTAAAAATGCATATGACTAGCTAAAATGTTTACAATTATTTCAGTTCAATTATTTAAATCTGAAAGAATTTTTAAAAAAATAGAGGATTATCCTTATCTCACAGGAAAAATGTGCAAAGAATAAGAGGATAAATCTGAAAAAAAAATAGGTAGAAAACTCCGTGAAGAATGAGAAGAAAAATATTAGCCTAGGAAAATCTCTATTGCTGAAATATTATTTTTACCAAAAGTTGCATTTGCCGAATGTACCGATGTGTCGCCGCTAGTCTTGGCCTGGAAGTCACTCAATATTAAGCGTTAATGCATGTCAGTTGAAACAAAACCGCGCAGATCGGTGATAGGTAATTAAAAAAAGTCGGCACCGAAACAAGAACATATTCACATTTGACTTGAAAACGACCAGGTGGAAATCATCTCCATTGCACCTAACTCTACAGACATGCTTACATCGCCGAAAATTTCTGGATTCACATTTCCACTCTTACTCCAATGATTTTGTAATTAATCGAGGGAAAATAATCCATGTTATCTTGCTTAGGTACATCAGCACCCTCTGACCAGTCTTTATTGTGATTGATAATATCCTACCATTTGCTTCTTTCATGTTTGTGTAAATAAGGTACATCACCTAGATCAAACAGCAAACCGAACACCCGGAAACTACTGACGGTTTTAAACGATCTATTAAAGGCAGGGAAAGGAAACGATGATAATACAGAAAAGGCCTTAAATTAGCGAAATTACCGGAAATCATAAGCAGTAGAAAATTTATAAAAGGAGGGGCAAATCAAAACTTTGCGGAGAACACGGAACATTATACACGGAACATAATGGAGAATGCACAGAAGAATGCAACGGTGCGAAAAAATATTATTGATGTGAAAAAGAGCAGAAATATTAGAAAGAGTCGAAAATAGACAACAACAATGATAGAGATAGAATGAAAATAATAATAATAATAAAATGTAAGGGAAAAGTGGAATAACTGAAGCGAGTAAGTCAGAAATGGCGAAAATTACCGGAAAGTTACGAACAACAAAATGTGACAGAAATCAACGAAGAATGAAAAGTTATTAAAAGCTAAAATATAAGGTTTTTTAAATCTACAGTGCATTGCTAATGTTACAGGAAGATGGAAAATGTAAAAAAAAAAAAAACCTAGCTATTTTTTCACTTAATAGAAGAAATATGAAAACGAGGCAGAGTTATTTTTCGACTCGGTATTTACATGTTATAAGAATAAGTACTAAAAATCTTCTCAGTTATACAGTTTAATTTATTTTTGTTTATCAATAAATGTTTTTTTGTTTTTGTTTTACAATAAAACTATTTTCTTCTGGCGTCACTTCGATTAAATAATGAAAAACACGTTTTAGTTATACGATTTAGCCACAAAAGTGTAGAATCCCTTCGATTATATAAAAAAAAGAACTTTGTGTGTACCTGTGTGTGTGTGTGTGTGTGTGTGTGTGTGTGTGTGTGTGTGTGCCCGCGCGTGTGTTCATTCTCTATTCACTTGAAAATGGCTGGTTTGATTTTTATGAAATTCACACGAAGGTGCTTTGTCGACTATCAGTGTTCTTAGATGGGTTTTGTATTGGAATGTCTTCGATAAGTATAGAATATCGATAATCGAAATAATCCAATGAAAGAAGGAACAGGCGATTTTGACCAAAGTTAACACCTTACACAGCCTAGCATCAAAAGTGCATTTGAAAAATTTTATTACCACTCAAGCTGAAAGGCCTGACATAAAACCCAACAGTAGGTTCTTAAATATGACAGAGGGCGTTCCAAATGAATGTTTTCGTTTAAACCATTGACATTTTTATTTTAAACTCAAATTCCACTCATTATCACCACACAAGCAGTAAGGTCATGCATATAAAATCAACAGTAGGTAGTTTTATATGTCAAAGAGGTGTTTGAAATGAATGTTTCTATGTTGAGTACAATTGAAGCACTCCATTTTTTTATTTTAAGCTTTGAGTCAAGCAATTATATATATATACAAAAAAATTATAAATCAAACGTAAGTTTTCTACAGTGCAATGTAGACTACAATGTATTATGGACTAAATCACTTAAGGGAAACCTGTGAAACTTTCTGCGTGAAGTAGTCAATCAATCGTTTTAATTGAAAAATGGGCGATTTCACCGATTTCGATGCCAGTAAAAACATGAAACATTTGTTGATCATCATTCGATCGCGTTCGATATTAGGCCTTTTTTGCTAGTATTTTATAATCTTACCTTTATGAATTCAGATATATTTACCTGTCCAAATAGTTGTATGCGCATAATTTATTCATGAAGTAGTTAGCCAAAAAACTACGAATCTAATAACGCAATTGCCAATCATAATGGGTCGAAATGCGAGTTGTATTTAGTTTATTTTAGCTTTAGGTAAACCGAGATTAAAAGGGATTGCACTGTTTTCCCGAAAATTCAGATATCTTCAAATTTGTTAAGCTAAAAGAATTAATACAAAACACATTAACAACACTTTTACGATTTGATTAGGTTAAGGAGAATTTAGATGGCATGATATATGCGCAACCTCTCATTTTAAATATTTCAGATTTGCATTAAATCTTGCCCAGAATACTTAGACACTAATTGTGTAAGGTTTCTGTTTTTTCTTTAGACAATTTTCACCCCACTTTGAAGTAGGGGGCTACTATCGGGGACATAAGTTGCAGGAGCATTATGAAGGGAGATGAGTAGCACAATTATTGTTCAAATTACAATTGAACTTCTGAATGTCAGTACAGTTGGGAAAGCAGAATCCCGGAAGAGAGTTCCAAAGTCAAGGAGTTCTTGAGAAGAAACTATTGGAGTAGAAGGCTTTCTTACATCTAGGGATCTCTACTGTAAAGGGGTGGGACTTAGCTGCTTGTCGGGTTTGTCAGGGGTAGTCACGTCGAGGGGGTACAAGTGTTTGGAGTTCGTCAGAGCAAACACTATTAAAGTACTTCCGCAATTTCAATTTGCCATTAATGTTCAGGCCTTCAATTTTAGACATTTTCTAGAATCAAAATCCAATAAAAGATTGTAATAAAAATCATAAATGACAATGCTAGACATAAGTATTAATATCATTGTTTAGTGGTTTTAATCTCCCAAAGGATGAATAAAATGGTTAAAACTCTTCTGTTTGGGTAATTTATTTTTTCGCCACAGGAAGGGTTTTCTTCAAGTTAATATATTTTACTGACTATACCAATACTTATCCCGATTCTGATACAAATAATTGATCCCATGCTTCATAAATCTCTAAATATTTAGCTATGAATTCATTTTTCTGTTTTGATTGCAGTATAAACAAGTTAATTATGCATATATTTTCTCAAACGTTAAAACGAACTTGTGATAGTGATATATACATTTTAGGTTTACTGGTACTTTTGAATGAATAAATATTATTTTATTTTATTATTACTACCAGCATTGAGGGATTTTGTTTTAAACAAAATTAAATAAAAAACGATAGTTAAAAGAGTCGTTTTTGGTATCAGAAAATAAGACCATTTTTTTTTTCCGATCCGGTTAGATTTTAAAATAAATAGGTTATAAATGAAACGATTAATTGCGGAATTTATTTGTTTACCAGAAGTGTGTAGATGCATATGCAAAGCGCACGTGCAATTTGACAGGGATGGAGTTACATTGTTGACCACGCCTCTGACGTCATCAAAACAGATTTCTAATATATTGAGACAGGGCTCGACAGTCAGAGTCAGAGCCAGACATTTAGCGACTTAGACGAGAGTCGGGGCGACCTAGTGAGAGTTGATGCCCTTGGGAGGCGAAGGGGCGGAGGGAGAGGAGACCATGTGGTCGTAAAGGCTGGAATCCCTGACCATTATTGTCACCAGCTGGTATGAATAAAGTATCATCTATAATCGTAAAATGTTGTCTTCGTCTCTCGTCATTCGGTAAAGCTCTGTCCCCTCCACCACCATCATCAACTAGGATTCTTCCCCTCCACATGTTAAAAAGAACTGTCTATGTCGCATCTCTCTCAGCTCCGTATTAATAATATGAAGTCCCCCAAGAATCGTCACACTCGTCGTCGTCGTCTTCGTGAGATAAACAGTATATAAATGTCATTATCATCTTAAAAGAACTTTCTGCTCATCATCATAAGTGAAGTATCTCCCCTCAATATATGTTAAAAGAAATGTACACATCATATCTCTCAATTTCTTTTATAAATTCTCTTGTTATAAAATGTATAAAGAAAATCTACCCACTAGACGATATATACCCTCCTCAATATATTTACACTCACCCACACAATGAGATACGTTTTCAATATGTCAGTTCAGTAATATACACTCTCTCGATATATGTGCTCTACAATATATCCATGCTTATATATATATACAAACATAACGTGGCATTACATTTTAAATAACACTTGTGCTACCAGATGAGGTTGTCTGAAAATACTGGCTAAACAAAACTATACTAAACATTTGTATTATAAATTTTTCGTTTCACGTTATAAAAAAAGAAATCGTGTTCTGCAAAGAAAAAACACAGCATCAATAGTTCCTAATTTTTTTTTATTTATTGCGGACTATTATCCGCATCTTTTCTTAGTTGTTTCACGACGTTTCGGCCAACTATTCATCTGACCTTCATCAGATGGCAACCGCGACGGATAGGAACACGAAATCTCCTGACGGCATTCACTGCCTTTAGTAGTTATTGTCGTGTCACCACATTTTGGCCAAGTAAGCCTCTAGATAGCTTTGGGTAAGATTGAACCAGATATCTTCAGACAATTCTCACCTGGAACCGTAGAGATTCAACGTCTCTATGAACTGCGCCACGGGCCCCGAAGGGCGATCAAAGTTGAATTTTTGGTCTTATAAATTCATGTTTATTAATTATCTGATCTTCCATGGTCGGGCCTGTACCGGATACTATATATTATTTAATTGGAATTAATTGGAATTCAACTAAAAAAAGATGGGGATAATAGTCCGCAATAAATAAAAAATAATAAATAATATTCATCTCAATAATTCTAATTAAATAATATATCAACAGCTCTCTTCTACAAAACAACCATACAAAATAAAATAAATATTTGAAGAAATGGGGAACTTGAAGAATGTTATTTATTTTCCAGAAGTCCTGGATTCGCCATTGAATACCACAAAAGGGGATTGTATACAATGAAGTAAAACAATCAAACCAAACTCCACGTATAAAGATTTCAAGGTATAATAAAAATTCTGTGTTAAAAGTGTTTCCTAAATACTGGATTTGGTCTAAAATAACACTCCCCCAAATAATTGATATGACATTAAACAAAAACAACAACAAAGCAACTTGTTTTCTTTTATTACACAACCTTCTTATTTATTGCTTACAATTTGTACTATACAGGTATCTTTTTTATCCCCTTTTTTATATATATAAATCCGCACTCATTATTTATATATATATATATATATATATATATATATATATATATATATATATATAGATAGATAGATAGATAGATAAACACTTACTGCGGAAACGAATATACCGAAAATAAGTTTTTTCACACTGCACACATTTATATTTGTAATTTTAAGTATTTAAATATTTGAAGGCTATTCGAACTTTGTCTTTTTTCATTTATTTAATTCGTACACTTTCTCATCAGGATTCCAAATATATGTACAGTAAATATGTTTTTTTCCATTAGCTTCCTTTTAAGTCGCTATTTATTCTAGTATTGTAGCGAGTACTAGATAAAAATTCTATAGCCAATGATGGAACACATGTCTGTGCTATGAGAATAAGAAAAAGTATCTATCTCTTCGAAAACATTGCATTTGAATTATTAAAAAAAAATAAGCCGTTAGAACGTCATATAACGAAACTGAGTTTTTTTTTTCATTTTTTTTATTTACTCGGGAATTTAATGTTCCAATAGAAATACAAAGAAATTATTAAGTAAGAATTAATTCCTTAAAGTTTGTTTTATTATTTGTATGTAAAATTACTGTCTACATATTTGGTTTTGCTACTATTTTTATATTTTAATTACTTTATTCTTTCTGAAAGGAACTGGCTGATATAATTACCATTGTCACCTTTTGTTTTCTGATCCGTCCAGATGCAACACCAGGGATGGTTAACAATAACTATTCTAGTATATTTCTAATGGTAATATATTTTTCGGCGAATCAGATGTTATTAATTATATTATTACATTTGGTGTTAATATGTTGTTAATATATCATTATATATCATATTTTGTTAATATATAACAATACTAGAATGGCCCATAAACCAGCGCTGTTCTGTGGAAGTATGCCCCCACCTCGTAAAAAAATAAATATGGTTGTTGTTTTGCCCAACCCCCACCCTCTCAGGTTCAGAAAGTTTTCGAAATGGACACCCCAACCTCCCATTATTAAGAACGGCTTTTCGAATAGACACCCCAACCTTCCCATGTTAAAAACGGCTATCGGAATAAAAAACTAATTTTTGAAAGGTTTGTCAAAATATTTGCCCCAAATTTTACCTTGATAATCGATGTCAGATTCCATATTTGCACATACTATAAACGAACAAAAAATTACGCAGAGGGCAGTGTATGTCGGATAGAATTAAATTTGTTACTCGTCCGTTTGTACAAATCTGGCGTTCACTTATTTAAAATGCATAACATAGGTAATTTATGTCTCGAAAACTACTTGTATCTGCTAAATATAAATGAGATTTTCTTAATAAGTATAGTCAAAAACCATATTTAATCAGCCAGTTCGGCTAGAAAGGAAAACTGTTATTGGGAAGTTGGAAAGGATCGTAAATAAAATTAATAGACAACAACGTTTATTTTATTTAATGAAATACGTCATATATATATATATATATATATATTTTTTTAAATATATATATATATGTGTGTGTGTGTGTGTGTATGTGTGTGTGTGTGTGTGTCTGTGTGTGTGTGTGTGTGTGTGTGTGTGTGTGTGTGTGTGTCTGTGTGGAGAGAGCAAACCTGAAGGAGAGAGATAAAAATCATTTGATTGGCAATACGATTGTATTAAATATGCTGGTTATTTTAAGTGATCATGAACAATGTTCGTAAATAATATTACTCATAAAGTTCAGTTTTAAAGCAAGCACTTTAAAAGAATATGAAAATTATTTCTACATAATCAATATTTCGAGTTCTCTTTTATGGTAAATCGATCTGATACTTACTATGTTATAAATAACATCTAGAGATATATTTATTTAATTAATTTAAATATGACACTAACACTTGTCGAGTGGTTAATAATATGTGATTTGAATTATTCAAGTTAACGATTTGACGGTGACCTATAAACAATTGTGGATTAACATGACAATATGCATGTAGATAATAGATTTTTTTTTACATGGAGTTCACCACTTATCAAGGACCAATGGCCACTCAGGGATAAAGGTTATTGTGTGTACAGTAATCAAAGGGATAGTGTAGCAATAGTATTGGAGAATTGGTAAGATGTCATTACTTAGGGGGGCGGTTCATCAAGAATTTGTTTGTGTTGGACTTGAAGACATCCAGGTTGAAGTCGGGAGGGAAACAGGCAAACGGAACAGAGTTCCACAGGCGTGCAGTTCTAAGAAAGAAGCTTTGTTCATGGTATCTACGTTTTGATTAAGGCACAGATAGGGATTGGGGAAAATTATTGACGGTGGTTTCAGCTAGTCGGGTGTTTTTTTTAGAAAGATTTGCGAGGGGGGACCAGAGAATGGAGCTCAGACGAGCACCTGCCAAGGAAGTAACGATAGAACAATGACAGGCTCGCTACGTCTCTTCTGTGGGAAAGAGGTTGCAGGGTAGAGAAAAGGGTACCCCCCACCAAGCCACGGAGTCTATTTTGTACTCCGTCAAGGCAGGATAGGCTGTTTTTTTCAGCCCCCGCCCAGATGTGGCAGCAGTACTCCATCTTTGGACGTACTTGGCTCTTATATAGATAGACAATTGCATCATTAATGAGATATCTTCTGGAGCGGTAGAAGGATCCCACCATTTTCCCAGCGACCTTGGCTACAGACTTGATGTATGTGTTCCATTTAAGATCAGGTGTAAAGGTCAAACCCAGGAGCTTATCAAATCCTGGAGCCTCCCTTAGATGAGAGCCATCCATTTTAATTGATGCCAGATGGGGATCAGAGCGTTTATGATGTAGAGATAGGAGCTTGGTCTTAGATGCATTAAAGGTAACCAGCCACTTCTTTCCCCACTGTACCACGCGCTCAAGATCAGAGGAGAGAGAATCAGAGAGAACATCATCATTTACGGCCTTTGATGTGTTGCCATAGATGGTCGTGTCATCAGCATAGATGTCAACGAAAGATTTTAGTATGTGTTTAGGGAAGTCATTGATGTAGATCAGGAAGAGAGTTGGGCCCAGTATGGGCCCCTGAGTGACTCCAGCATTAATACTGTGGGCCTCTGATTTCTGCCCATAAACCACTACTCTTATGAGCCTATCAGATAGAAATGATTTAATGATAGAGAAAACATTTCCAGTTATACCGTAGCTGGAAATCTTGTGCAGTAGGCCTTTATGCCAAACCTTATCGAAGGCCTTTGATATGTCGAGAGCAATTGCCCTAGAAATGAAGCCTTTGTCGAGAGATTCGCTAATTCTATGAGATATAACCGTTAGCACATCTGCGGTAGATCTAGCAGAGCGGAAACCATATTGCGTGTCGCTAAGAAGGTTATTTCTGCTGAGGTGGTTGACTACTTTTCTATTTATTGTGGATTCCAGCAACTTACTCATGAAACACAGGAGACTTATTGGTCTGTACTGAGAGAGGGATGACTTATCACCCGAATTCTTAAATACAGGGCATACTGATGAGGTTTTCCAGAGTGTTGGAAAGCACTTCTCCTTAAGGAAACGCTTAAACAGTTTGGAAAGTATGGGGGCAAGTTCTGGCTGTAATTTTTTTAACACTATAATTGGAATACCGTGGGACCCAGTTGCTTTACTGGAGTCAAGGTTCTTGATTAGCTTGGCAACCTCACGTATATGTGGGGAGTTGATGGCCTTCGACACATAGGGTAGAATTTGTCGCAAAGTTTTTGGCAAATAGTTTGGCCTTGTCGGATGCTGTCGAGATGACCTCTGGTCCATTGATAACGGTTGGGATAGAGCGCAGGTTTCTGTTCAAGATCCTATTTGCAATTTACCAGAACTGGTGGGAACCAAGCCGCTGATCAGCTACTTTGGACTTAACGGATTGCGCATATAGTTCTCTTGCATTTTTTATTACTCTTTTACAATTGCTGCTGGCGGTTCTGAAAGTAGCTTTCGTTTCAGTGCATCTATTGCGTTGGTAGATATGGAAAAAGTGATTTCTGTGTGCGATGGCAGCAGCACATTCGGGGGAGAACCATGGCTTGCTGTTAGGTTTTTGTTGGAACTTTTTGGATGGTATGAATTGGCTTATGCCTACAAGTAACCATTCGGTCAGATCTGATAATATAGAGGACACATCCTTTTTAAACATGGAATGGAATTTATTTGATAAAAATAATTCCATACATGTATATGTATATAGATAGAAGACAACAAGAGTACGAATATAACGATATATTTAATTCCATGACAGATGCATTTTTAATGATAAGGAGTGGTGAATAATCAAAGCGTAAAAGTCACTCGAGGATAAGTGTATAGGAGGTTGTAGCTGGCTGTATAGTTATACGATTAGAGGCTTGGAAAGAAGTTGATTACTTAAAATAACTTGTCAATGTTTAAAGTTGTGTTTTCATAATATAGGAAAGTGAGTGTTCTTTTTGATTTTGTTTTCAATTATTTTTGTTTATTTATTTATGTAATTGGATATACAATAAGGTTCAGAGTAAAATATTGGCAGCCACTCAAGAGAAAATAAATTGGGAACAAAATGGTTTCTTTTTTGTTGATAATTTGGCTCGAAATCAAGGGATATTTTTTTTAGTTTCCTCTGAAAGCTTGTCTATAGTATATATGTTCGTGTGTAAACACATGTTCCTTGCTTAAATTTAATACAACGTTGTCTAAAAAGTAACGGAACTGCTAAACAAATTTATATTTATTTTAAAAACAAACACCTCGTTTTTCTATGGCAATGTACTGCCTAATAACTCTAATCATTATTTGTTATGTATATACACTGTTGTTTTTTGTTGTCTAAGATAATCATCAGCCACATATTTGGTTAGATTAAATTAATCTACCGCTCCAGTATCTATGCCCTTCTTGATTCTATTTTCTAACTGTATAAAAATCAAATACTGTAACATAGCGCGGGCGTACGTATGACAATGCATGTGAAATGACGTCACCGGTAAAGAACAAAAAAAATAAAAAAATAGAACGATCACTTTAAATATGTGGAGCACGTTTGAGATCACCTAAGGTGCGAGGATAACGCTTGAGAACACAATCATGTATGTGACCTTACAGCCGTAACAATGAGGTAATAAATGCCGTTGTTACAATGAAAAAGCAAAGTTGAATTTCTGTTATCTTTTTTTGTCTACTTTTTGCCTAAAGCTACAATGTGTTGGTTCCCGAACAACGTAACTATACTAAAGTCAGAATTCTCTGCACATATATAGTACAAAATCGATTTCCAGATATCATGCAGAATAATCACTTCTCTTCTCTCTAGCAAATTCCTCGTAGAAGAGTGATTGCCTGTCGTACTTCGCAAATTCCTTGCAGAAGAGCCATTCCCTCTCGTAATGTTCTATAGTAAGTAGGCTCCATCTAATATAAACTCTGTAGAATATTCACAACAAAATCTTGTCCAGCTACAACAACTGTAATTAATTTTTCGTTTATTCATCTGAGTGTCTTAAACTAAATGGAACCCCCATGAGCAGAGTTTATTCCGAGCAAGAACTAATTGCCGTGGAACACAGTCTCTCGGTAGGTGCTTCTAGTTTACTAAATCATGGTAATATTCACCTTCTAAGTTCTCTTCCTCACATTACCGCTTCAGCGTTTATATGATGAATTTATTTACTCTTATCTTACAATGGTCTTTAGGTTTTTATAAGCGACAACCTATAGGTACGCAAAACAGTTACGTCTATATTAATATTTTATAAACAGTTTCCTTTGACCATCCTCTTCAGAAAAAAAGAAAAGCAAAAGAAAACAAAAACGTCACACGGTAGAAGCAAGGTTATACGAATAGAAACGTTAAGGTATTTCTAGAAAGAAACCATCGATTCTCTATGCATTGTGAGTAACTTCGAAATATGGAGAATACATAAATAATTTTAATCGTATAACGTCTCAGTGATTATTATCTTTTTAAATACAATATGCATAATAAAATATGTTCATATAAGGCAAGCATTTTTCTGCTATGTATTGATTGATTTTTACATAAGATTATTCTTCCAAAAGTAAAGCTTTTGAGTTTTTTAACTAAAAAAGTTGATGACTTTTTTGTGCTGGAAATCACTCGAGAAAAGGCAGGAAGCTACATGATGTAAGGAGCATGAAATAACTAGAGCTGAACATTGCAAAAACAAGAGATGCCCATTGACTTTAGTCTTGAAAAGATCAAAGCTGCAGGCAGCAAGAAATACAGTGGGCATGACAAGAATTCTACAACGTCGCAGTACTTGGAAAGAAGCTTCTGGAACAGGAAGTTGTATTACAATAAGATATTTAAACAACGAATTGATAAATTTATCAAGTTCAAGGAATTAAACGAGCTGGAACAAAGGAAGTAGGAAATATAGCAGACAATTTTGACTAACACAGGTTAAAATATTACTTGTAGAAAATACTGAGACTATCAACATCACATCTGTGAGAGAAAGGTTGCACTGAAAAAGAAAGTGTGGAGCTGATCAAATCAAAGATAGGTTTCTGAAATTTATCAAGCACTTTTAAATGGGACAGAGATTCACCAGCCCAAATATGACAAGAATACTTCATACATGGTGTGATAGAATATTTGTTGAGAGAGAGAGAAAGAGAAAGAGAGAGAGAGAGAGTAATCTCGGGCGTAGTAAATAGTTTAGAGTGATAGAGAGAACCAATTCTAGGAGAACAGAAAGAGCATTGGATTTAATATATGGACTCCAAAAGATTTGATGAGAAAGAAAGACCAAGGAGTTATAGAGCAAAACCATCCATAAGAATCTTCGGAGATAAATGGACACACCTTCGATTGAAGGGCATATGTTGAGTCTTAACAGGAGTACATGCAACAAGCCATTTCTTACCTCTATCCATAACTGAACCCAAGTCAACTTCTAGATCAACTGCATAGTTCAACTGATCTGAGAAAGATTGGCGAGAAACAATGCCAGAGTAGAGGGTGGTATCTTCAGCGTAAATATGTACGAAGACGGGAATGGTAAACTAATAAAAAAGAGCGATGTTTTGTGCTCGAGAATTTATATTTGTACGCAGTCATCACCATGTTCATTATACTTTTGACAGAATTTCAATGACACATCTCTGCTTCTGACGCCCGTCTATGACAGTGGTTGCTGCCCTGGAGTCTTACATCCATTACGAGCAATAGAGAAATGAAACGTTCAGTCATCATAACAACACAATTTGCGATGCCCTTTTATCCATTCGGACGGAATATAAAATAGAAAGCATCACTTTAAGATTGCCCATAGTATTAATATTTAATATTAAACGATATTCTTTTTTAATTAGATTTAAACAGAGCATATTTTAACGCTGTAACGATTACAGCCAAACAAATTTAATAACATATTCCCTAACACCGTTACACTCGCCCATTCTCATCGGCTAAAATCCGACATTATTCTTTTAGCCATAATAAGTAATTCATAACTGTTTGTATTTTATATAACACGATTGCTCACTTAAAAGAAAAAAAAATGTTTAATTTTTTTTTTAATAAATCAGCGTGTTTTCCGAGTTTAGCAAAAAGGATCCTGATATCAACAAGTGAGTCAACTAGTAAGACTTTGTATCTGCATAGCTTCTGATAGTTTCCGTTTGACACGTTTATTTCTTATATCTATTCATAGGTTTTTTCCTAGTTAATTTGCGTGTTATTTCTATTTCTATCTTTTCGCTATGTTTATCGATTCCCTGTGAAAAAAGAAACCAGAAGCTCCTTTTTTTCATTAATTTCTTCGCATGTTATTACGCTCATCGATACCAAATGCCTGAGTCTGAGTAATTGAAAGAGTCTTTTATTGGATGCGCCAATGGCGATGATACGCGCGTGTTCTCTATCTATTAACTACACTTCTACACGACACACACACACACACACACACACATATATATATATATATATATATATATATATAAATTATTTTATGGGTACATATATAGTATAAAATGATATAATATATTCTGTATAGATTTTAAGTATTGGTTTCAGTAGTGTTCAATACATGAGTTGCTCTATAAGTGTTTTTATATGTCTTTACAATCAATAAGCTACCTGAGTGATCTACACTTTTACAGATAATTTTACATTTACGCTAAACGAGAACAATTTTATCTTACCATAGAGGCAGCCCATGATAGGGAGGGGGACAAATTACGTACTCGTTAACAGAAAACAGTTTCGCCGTATAGCAGCTTTTCGGTGTGACTCGGAGAAAGGAGTGTTTCCCACACTCATAAATGTGTACCAGGCTAGCATTGTGGTGCCTATATATATATATATATATATATATATATATATATATATATATGTATATACACAAATATATATGTATGTATATATATATAAATATATTTATAAATATATATATATATATTCAGACGATGTCACAACATCGTTAATTCACTACCCACACAGCAGCTGCCTATCAGCGTAATGATTCGAAGCCTTAACTATCGTACGGGCGGTCGGGTTTTGATCCCGGCTTGAGGTCGTTGCCTGTCTAGCCTTTCTGTGAGCTGTGATACAGCGAAACAGTACTGTATATGGATGACGTTGAGCCTGGTTAGTACAAGATGGGGGACCATTTGGGAATTCTAGGTATTTGCCACTGGTATTTAACAGACTCAGGAGAGGTGTGGTTGGAGATTGCGCACGTAATGCCACAAAAATTTCACACGCGGACACGCCTACGGTTGGTATCCATGATCTGTCAAAGACTGAAGGAGCCCGTATGCTATATGTACGTGTATATATATATATATATATATATATATATATATATATATATATATATATATATATATATATAAACACTTAGCGTTAGTCAAAATGTTTCGGTTGAGCCAAAAAATTATTTCAAATAATTTAAAGTTGGTTATATTAAGGTATATTATACCATCTAGATACTGTGCAAAAAAGATTGCAGGCCGCTGACTAAAATATAAAACTTTAATTACAATTTTACTTTAATAAGCAACCATTTAATTATTACTATTATAAATACGTAATTACGATTTAAACATATGATTAGGATTTAATTTTAATTATATTAATATAACGGTTGAATAGTCTTAAATGTAATTATTTAATTATTATCATTTCCTTACTATTTAGATTACTATTTCATATTTGGTGAGCATTCGAAACACGCAGAATGAGCACGTGCTTATTCTTAATGAAGGTAAAGTAAGCTTTAGGGGCCACCTGATTAACAACAGATTTGTAATCAAAGCAAACCTTATACTGGAATTCTCTTGTATATGTACAAAATATTTTCGGCCACATATCGCACAGAGTAAGTTACAATCACTCTATAAATTTATACATCACCATACATATGCACGCGCAAATTTCATTATCGTACGACTCAACTAATTAAACATATATGCAAAGACTAGTGTAAATAATTGTGTTAATAATAGAAATAACGTTTTTAAATTCGGTAAACACTAAGATAGTTCCCTTTTGATATACGGTATAATCATTGTTTAGACACAGGTCTATGTTAGATCACCGAAGTTAAGCAATGTTGTGCCTTGTTAGTACAAAAACAGGTGACTATTCGGGAATTCCAAGTGCCATATGTGCTGTCTGCTTATATCAGCATTGTTTTCAATCGTTCCCGATTTTCCTTGTACCCAAGCAGTGCTTATTCAGGAAAGGTGTTAGGGTTAGAGATTGTGCTATCCTTGCCTCACAACGATCTTTACTGGAGTACCCATGCACAACGATCTTTACAGGAGTACCCATTGTCTTTGTAGACTGAGCGGAAGCGTTTTGTTTTTTACCATGTTGATATATAAAAACACTACATGATTCTTTGAGGGGGGAAAAACTATCGCTTCTATAAATATCTTTGATCCATGACCTTTACTGATAACCACTTTGATAGTTGATCCTGACAAATAAGAAAATACTACAAATTTAATACGATGGTGATGAATCTATCGGATAGTTCCTGCGAAAAACATTAGAATATATAAGGAAATTGAAACAATCAGTGTTAAATTATGACGACGTTGCTTATGAATTTAATTATATATATATATATATATATTTGTTTACTGTATTTTGGGGAAAGAGTTCCGACAAAGTGATCGATTACAAAGAAAAACTTTTTCGATATAAAAGCTAAATGTTTTTTTATTAATCATACAGAAGTTCAGAAAAGCATTCGTACCGTCGGTTTCAAGCTTAACACAACGGGAAACCGTTAATGGTAACACGTAAATAATGCTCAGCTCTCGTCAGCCATCTTGTCATTATTTACGTGTTATCATTAACGGTTTCTGCATGAGTACCATTCTGTTTAAATTCGTCTTGTATTCAATTTTTGCAGTGGGCTACCAGCGATTGCAAAGTAGTAAATGTAACGAAAATGCGAAAAATTCAACACTAAAATAATTTTAATAAGTGCTCAGCTTCTAATAAAAATCCTAGTAAATCAATCCCCCGTATTTGTTCAGTTGTTGTAAAAATGGAAGGAAAACTTAAATTTCGCTCCGTTGTAATTTATTTTTATTAATCCAAAATTTTAAGTGTAGAGCGATTACCATTAAAAAAATAAATAACAAAACAAACCACTTCCCCGTAAAAAAAAGGAAAAAAACAATCATTTAAAATAATTTTTTGTTGACCTTTCAAAGTTGCTTTAATTCAAAATAACGTTTTCAATTATTTATTTGTTGGAATAAAAAAAAGAAAACTATTTTACACAAATCCAATGTTGCTTTCATTACCAAGTTATGTGTTTAAACTTTTAAATGTTTTACGAAAATTTTTCAATGATTATTTTTCCAATTATATAGTTGCTTTAATTTCCAAAAAAACTATTCGTAATATTTATTTGTCCGAAAAAAAAACTAATTTATAAAAATCCGATGTTGCTTTCATTACGAAATTGTTGTATTATAAGTCTAATTTTTTACGCAAATTTTTATACAATAAATGTTTGTCCAATTATATTTTGATAAATTTTTATACAATAAATGTTTGTCCAATTATATTTTGATAAATTTTTATACAATAAATGTTTGTCCAATTATATTTTGATAAATTTTTATACAATAAATGTTTGTCCAATTATATTTTGATAAATTTTTATACAATAAATGTTTGTCCAATTATATTTTGATAAATTTTTATACAATAAATGTTTGTCCAATTATATTTTGATAACTTTTTATACAATAAATGTTTGTCCAATTATATTTTGATAAATTTTTATACAATAAATGTTTGTCCAATTATATTTTGATAAATTTTTATACAATAAATGTTTGTCCAATTATATTTTGATAAATTTTTATACAATAAATGTTTGTCCAATTATATTTTGATAAATTTTTATACAATAAATGTTTGTCCAATTATATTTTGATAACTTTTTATACAATAAATGTTTGTCCAATTATATTTTGATAAATTTTTATACAATAAATGTTTGTCCAATTATATTTTGATAAATTTTTATACAATAAATGTTTGTCCAATTATATTTTGATAAATTTTTATACAATAAATATTTGTCCAATTATATTTTGATAACCTTTTATACAATAAATGTTTGTCCAATTATATTTTGATAAATTTTTATACAATAAATGTTTGTCCAATTATATTTTGATAAATTTTTATACAATAAATGTTTGTCCAATTATATTTTGATAACTTTTTATACAATAAATGTTTGTCCAATTATATTTTGATAAATTTTTATACAATAAATGTTTGTCCAATTATATTTTGATAAATTTTTATACAATAAATATTTGTCCAATTATATTTTGATAAATTTTTATACAATAAATGTTTGTCCAATTATATTTTGATAACTTTTTATACAATAAATGTTTGTCCAATTATATTTTGATAAATTTTTATACAATAAATGTTTGTCCAATTATATTTTGATAAATTTTTATACAATAAATATTTGTCCAATTATATTTTGATAACTTTTTATACAATAAATGTTTGTCCAATTATATTTTGATAAATTTTTATACAATAAATGTTTGTCCAATTATATATTTTGATAAATTTTTATACAATAAATGTTTGTCCAATTATATTTTGATAAATTTTTATACAATAAATGTTTGTCCAATTATATTTTGATAAATTTTTATACAATAAATGTTTGTCCAATTATATTTTGATAAATTTTTATACAATAAATGTTTGTCCAATTATATTTTGATAAATTTTTATACAATAAATGTTTGTCCTATTATATTTTGTATAAAATTTTATACAATAAATGTTTGTCCAATTATATTTTGATAAATTTTTATACAATAAATGTTTGTCCAATTATATTTTGATAAATTTTTATACAATAAATGTTTGTCCAATTATATTTTGATAAATTTTTATACAATAAATGTTTGTCCAATTATATTTTGATAAAGTTTTATACAATAAATGTTTTGGGTTTGTTTTGGTTATCAAATGGCGCCCATATTAAATCCCGATGAATATGTCATGTGATTGGTTTTAATAACCAAAAATGTTCCATATAAAACTTTCCGGTTCTCATTAATGAAAGCGAAACATTTCCAATTAAACTGGTCTCGGAATAGACACCCCAAACCTCCCCCGGTTAAGAAAGGCTTTCGGAATAGACAACCCGTAACGGTGTCAGCATACCCAGAAACCTACCCAAGTGTACTTGTGGAATGTGAACGATGGTTTTGGCGTAATGTAATAATGTACCGGCATATCATTCTATGTCGAAATTCCTAAGCTCCTTTCACACTAATTAATTAAGGTGACTGAAATAGGAATTTGAAGATTAAGGACCAAACGTAATTTCCCCCCAGAGAAGAAAGTCTTTGTACACGTGAGGGAAGGAAAGTGATGGGCATTTATTTCAATGCGAGGTTACCAATTCAGTTAATTTATGAAGCTAAGTAAATGCAATGTACAAATCCATTTCGAGATAAACAGTGGTATTATTTGTATAATTCAAAGATAATTAGTAAAGTCCAATCATAATCAGTAAGTATTACCAAAAAGAAAACACATTGATTTTGCTAAAAATAGCTTCAGTAGTGAAATTTATTTTGGTATGATAAATATATTAACAACAGATTTGTAATCAAAGCAAACCTTAATAAATTTTTATACAATAAATGTTTGTCCAATTATATTTTGATAAATTTTTATACAATAAATGTTTGTCCATTACGATACAACCGCAATGGAATCTGAATTACGATACAACCGCAATGGAATCTGAATTACGATACAACCGCAAGTGAATCTGAAAAATGGGAACATGAAAAGAAACGAAACGAAAACATACGAAACGCAGTAAACCGGAACGTCGGTTTTTAGAGATGCATATAGAAATGCATTGCTTACATTTTTAAATGTAGTAATTCTCAATGTGAGTCGGTAAATATGTTAAAGCACACCTAAATTGGTTTGTTACTAATCGAGATTGATTTGTTCATAATCTCTGTAAGTGAAAAATTGGAGTCTTGCATTTTGTAATGCGTTAACCGGAAAATTAATAAGTAAAGCAGTGATCGGAAAAAAGTAAAGAGAAAAAGAAAGCAGCGAACGAAACGAAACGGAATGTAAAGGAAATGATATATTGTATGTTAATAAAAGAAAAAAAAAAGAGGAAACGTGTTTTTCTATCTTAGTGTAATAATGTTTTGAAATAAATTGTAAATAAGCAATGTATAATTATGCGTCGTGCGTTTCCCGTAGTAGGAAATATTTCGGTTTTTGTATTTAACTACAAAACCACTAACCCATGTGCGTTTGTATTAGTTCCTGGTGAATGACGAAGCGGCGGTGTAAATGTGGAGCAGTAAGAGGAGGAATTAAATCGAGAGAAAAGATTCTATAACTTCCATTGATTCTTATAGGTTTTGGCAGTGAACTTTTACCAAAAAAATATAGGAATGTTCGATTATCGAGCAAGTGTAGAGGTAATAGGCCAATAGCACACCTCAGATAATGTGCTGCAGTTTGTGCATATTACATTTGCATGACATGTCTTGAGTTTCAATCCTATTAAGGTCAAACTCAGAGGGGAAAAATGACTTTATTTATATAGAGATTAAAAAAACTTTGTCCAGGTGTGAGTGAAAGAAAGTCAGTTTCCTATGAGCAAGGAATAGACTAAATGTTTGGAAATTTTACACAAAGCTACTTGATATGTTTGATCGTGTGATTACGTACATTTTGTATCGGAATTCATCTGATAAGTATCATGAATCGATTATTGAAAAAATCCTATTTGAGAATGAAGTCCGATTTTGACCAAAGTTTTACACTTTTATTCAACCTTATATCACAAGTTCATTTAAGAAGTTGTATCATCAGACTAGAAAGCAAAGTGTGTAAAATGAACTGTAGATTATTTTATAAAACAAGGAACGTGTTCGAAAATTATGTTTTTTAGAGAAAAATTAAACTAATTGACGTTTGAACGTTTAACTTTAATTCATGTGATTATCTATATATCTATAAAAATGAAAATGTATGTGTCTGTGTGTCTGTGTACATTTCCCTACGAAATAACTCTGTCAGTTTTCGCTCTAGAGACTCGAGATTTGACAATAAGGAGTATTGAGCTTTGGGAAAATCTTTTTAATCGGTTTTATGCCAGAAATTTGACTGTCAGGGGGTCAAATTTCAACGATTTGATCCTTTAACAATCTACCCCCCTCCGCCAATATTGGGTCTAAACGCTTGAGATTTTAAATGTAGGTTACTTAGACATTGGTTCAAACCTTTTATTTTTAATTTTTTTATCAAAATTGAGGTCAAAGTAAAAGCAAATGTCCTCTGCGGTCTCTACAAAATTACTCAGCTAATTTCTGGTCTTAGCATTTGAAATTTTACATATAGGGTATTCAGAAAAAGGGCAAGCATTTTATCGGTTTTGGTCGAAAATGTGAGCTGCCAAGGGACCAACATTCAAAAGAATTGCCCTTTGTGTTCTCTAGCAAACTACTTAGCCAATTTTAAGTCTTAACATTTGAAATTTTGCATAACGGCTATTCAGGCATGCAGCAAGCATTTTAATAAGTTTTGGAGCGAAAATTTGTCTGAAAGAGTTGACCTTCTCAGATTCTACAAAACTGCTCTGTCAATTTTGAATCTGAAGACTTAAAATTTTAGATATAGGAAACTTGTACATGAGCCAAACATTTTATTTAAATTTGAAACACAATAAATACATGTTAAGGGATTAAAATTGGAGTCCAATAAATAAAAAAATATATATCTGCTGTCTCTACGAAATTACTCAGAAGATTTTTGGCTTAAACATTTGGAATTTTACAAGTTATGAACATTACAAAGGACCCAAGCGAAATATCTGTAAATTAACAGCAAATAATTTTTGGGTGTAAGATTAATATTGAATTAAGAATAAATAAGTTTATAGTTTAGAATAAATAGTAAATAAGTGAATTAATAGTAAATAAGTATGGAGTTGAGAGATAGTAAATTAATAGCAAATAATTTTGAGTTTGAGATTAATAGTGAATGAATCTATCTATTATATCTATAACAGTAAAATTGTGTTTGCTGTGTGTGCATTTCCCTAGCAAACTATACTGTTAATTTTTAGTCTACAGATTCGAGATTTGGCATAAGGTGTATTGAGATTTGGGAAAATCTTTTAATTGGTTTTCGGACAGAAGTTTGACTTTCAATTGGTCAAAGTTCAACGATTTGAACTTTGAAAACTCTACCAAACAACTCCGCCGATGTTTTGTCTTAACACTTGAAGTTTTAGATGTAGGTTACCTAAACATAAATACAAACCTTTTATTATACATATACGTATGAATATGAAGTTATTAACAAGACATAGGGCCCGAGAAAAGCCGGCCTGCACTGCTAGTATAAATATAATTTCATAAGATCAACACTTGTTTTTTTGAGATGGCATTTGAAATTAATGTGTAGAACATACTTGAACCATACTACTTGCCCTTTGCATTTTTAACGGTGTGAAACCATTATTCATAAATCTATCTACATATCTATAAATTGAAAATGCCTATGAGTGTGTGTGTGTGTGTGTGTGTGTCTGTGTCTGTGTCTGTGTCTGTGTACATTTCCCTACGAAATAACTCTGTCAATTTTCGGTCTAGAGACTCGAGAGTTGACATATGTAGTATTGAGAAAATCTTTTTAATTGGTTTTAGGCCAGAAATTTTGCTATCAACGATTTGACCTTTGAAAATTCTACCAAACTCATCCGCCAATTTTGGGTCTAAACACTTGAAATTTTAAATGTAGGTTACTTGGACATGGACTAACTTTATAATTTGATTTGAACCCCCCAAAGCATGTTTAGGGGGTCACAATTCAGGTCAAAGTTAAAAAATTGGACCTTTGCAGTCTCTACAAAATTAATCAGCCAATTTCTGGTCTAAACATTTTAAATTTTAGGTAAAGGGTAATTAGCGATAGGGCAAGCTTTTTAATCGGTTTGTGTTGAAAATTTGAGCTGCGAAGGAGCGGTGTCTACCAAACCCCGCAACCAATTTTGTGTCTAAATATTTACAATTTTACATTACCGGTATTCAGACATGCGGCAAGTATTTTAATCAGTTTTGTGGCTAAAACTTGGATGCTAACAGGTCGGAGTTGACCGTTGCATATTCTTCTGAATTCCTTCGTCAAGTTTAGGTATAAAGACTTGAAATTTTAGATGTAGGTAACTTGGATAAGGGATAAAACTTTCTTTGTTGATTTGAGACGAAAATGATAAATGTTAAGTGGCAAAATTGGGAGAGAAGTAAAAAAAAAAAAATACCTCTACGGTTTCTACTAAATTACTCAGATACATTTTGCTGTAAACATTTGAAATCTTACATAAACTGCATTCACACGTAGGGCAAGGTGTGAACAGTACATGAAGCCCGAGCAAAGCAGGGACGAACTGCTAGTATATCTATAAAAGTGAAATTGATGTGTGTGTTTGTGTTTGTGCGTGTACATTTCCCTACCAAATAACTTTGTCAATTTTCAGTCTACAGACTAAAGATTTGACATAAGGCGTATTTAGGTTTGGAAAAATATTTTTAATCTTTTTTAAGCCAAAAATTTGGCTTCCACGGGGTCAAAGTTCTACTATTTGTACTTTTGAAAACTCTACCAAACTCCTATGCCAATTTGGGGTTTAAAGACTTAAAATCTTGAATGTAGGTTACTTGAACATGGATTAAACTAAATGTTAAGGGGTTAAAATGGGGTCAAAGTTTTTTAAAAATTTACCTCTGTGATCTCTACAAAATTACTCAGCTATTTTCTGATCTAAATATTTCAAATTTCACATAATAGGTGTTCAGAGATAGGACAAGCATTTTATTGGGTTGGGTGTAAAATTTGAGCAACCAAGTAGTCAAATGGTTTGATCTTTGCGTTCTCTAGCAAACTACTCAGCCAATTTTGAGTATAAACATTTGCAATTTTACGTAACGGGTATTCAGACATTCGGCAAGCATTTTAATCCGTTTTCGTTCCAAAATGTTGGTACCAAAAGGTGAAAGTTGAAAGAGTTGACCTTTGCAGATTCTACCAAACTCCTTTGCCAATTTTGGGTCTAAACACTTGACATTTTAGACATAAGTAACATGGACATGGGTCACTATGTTTATTTTGATTTGAGACCAAAACAATATATGATTAGGGGTCAAAATTCGGGTCGAAGTTTTAAAAAAATTACCTCTGCGGTCCCTACAAAATTACTCAGACAAGTTTTGTTCTAAACATTTTAAATTTTACATAAAGAATATTCACACATAGGTCAAGTTATGATTAGAACATAGGATCCGATAAAAGCTGGGTTTAACTGCTAGTAATATTATAAAATTAACAGTAGATTCTTTGCGGTGCAGTGTAGACTACAATGTATTGCGAAATAAGTCACTGCGGGGAGGCATGTGAAGCTTAACTCCCGCACACTCCAAGAGATCCATGACAAAAGCAAAAAATCAAAGTTTTTTTCTTAGGCATTGTACCGATCTTGATGACAATAAAAGTATGGAAGGGTAGAATATTTGTTAATCCTTATCCAAACCACGGACAACGTCGGGTTTCTCTGCTAGTATATATATATATATATATATATATATATATATATATATATATATATATATATATATGTGTGTGTGTGTGTGTGTGTGTGTGTGTGTGTGCGTGTGTGTGTGTGTGTGTGTGTGTGTGTGTGTGTGTGTGTGTGTGTGTGTGTGTGTGTGTTAAAACTAATCAGTCTATGCAACAACAACTTGTGATGATCATCTTTCATCTTTCTACGATCATTCCTCTGCGGGGCTTCTGAAGAGCATTCCACGTATTTCAATGACGTATGCGCCATAGAAGCTGCCAAACTAATAATATTGCCCCCTGGGTTTAAACACGCATTTAATCTCTGAACCACCTTGGGGATACGTCAGTCGTCGGATATAAATGTAATTCTCTTCGTTATTAATTATAATTCACACTTGTAAAGATACGGATAACCAGCGTTGCACATGTATTATAGAGAAAAGTTTTATTAGAATATAAAAAAATATATACACTTACTAAAAGGCTCCTATCACTCGAGTTGCATTGTATTACCTTAATTGAGTAAATACGAAATCAATCAAAACTTAACGTCTAAACACTTTCTGGCAATAACCTCCTCATCGATTTTGCAAATTGCACAGTAGTTCTTTATCTCAATAGCGGTACAGCTTTTCCCTTTTTTCAACTGTGGCACACACATCATTAGGTTTGCAATCAAGCGAGCTTATTGTAAGATGTTAACTTTGGTGAAGTGGTAGAAATCTAAGTCACTTCTAAATTTTTGTAAGACGGTCTGAATCTTGCGGCAAAATGTCGCGCATTCCTGCAGTTGTCCTTTTTACCAATATAGCGATATAGAATTGTGTCTAACTTCACTTTTCAAGATATGAAACGGCATGCAGTAATCTTTGTTGGATACACACACATAAAACCATCAAAATTTGATGTCTTGCTGACGCGCATAAACACATGTGGTGTGTAGGCTGACTTCAGAGTCTTCTACGTTGTATAATTGTTTGTGAACAAGACTATCTTCGGTTCGTTGTTGTTGTAGAGCTTTTTGGACATTTGTAGGAGTTTTCTTTTTGCTTTGGCAGTAAGTAGTTATATGTGGATTATCACAGTTCCTTACTATATGCTTTCTTTATAGTTGACATGTTGATTATTGTTTCGCCAGAAATAATGCCACTGTGACTGTTTAACATATAATGTGATGGGTATGCAGATTTATTTGCCCCAGGAACAATGGGTTGACCTTTAGTCAGATTCAAAGGTAACTTCCAGAGAGGCCGAAGACATTCAAGTCCCCAGTTCACGATTGCACTTCCTCGCGCATATATAGTGTGTCAGGTCTTACAGCGGCTCGAACGCAGATTTATCGGACTGGTATTGTCATGTTACCTAAGCTTTATGCCATTGGCAATAGAGACTATCGCATGTGATGACTCAACTCGTATCTGTCAATATTGATGATCTAAAACTCAATCTTACAATTTGTTAATATTGATGCCAACTCTTTGAAATGTATTTAATTTTAATTCCACTCTATTTTTATGGAATCGCTATTTTTGTCTTGTTTGTTTTCCTTAGTTTCTGTTCATAATACTTGCCAAATTATGTGATGATTTTTCTTCTATCGATATTGATTCGTTATTGACTAATAATACATTGATTTGGTCCATCCAGATGTTAGACATTTCCGATTTAATAAAAAAAAAAAACTGTATAGGAAATCAGGAAAAACTTCAATGAGATTAAAAGATAGAAAATGTACATATTTAGAACGCGTGGCAAAAGCATTAATAAATGGGAAAGGAAATCGTGCATGAGCGTGTGAATGCGTGAATATTACTACACAAACCTTACATCATTTTACGGAACTAACACATACAAAAAGTTTTTAAAACAATTAACAATAAGAGAACAATGTTTATGTATAATTTTTTTTAGAAGATATACTCAAATCAGCATGATGCATTCAGTGTGACACCGATATTAAAGGAGGCAATATAATGTTGATTTGACTTGATATTCTGTAACAGCAATAATATATCTATATAACCCCCATATATATATATATATATATATATATATATATATATATATATATATATAGAGAGAGAGAGAGAGAGAGAGAGAGAGAGAGAGAGATATTAGTGATGAGCGATTCCAATATTTTTCCGATTCCGATACAATTACCGATTTCGATTCTGTTTCTTCATAGATCTCTTTATATTGAAATGCAGAATTGTTATTTTTCGAATTACCATCAAAACATATGCTAAATGTGCATATATTTTCTCAAACGTAAAAATACTCTCGTATGGGAGTAATCTATTAATTTTAGCTTTATTAATAGTTTAAAAATCAATGAATAATTATTATTTCATTATTATGGCCTGCACTCTCCCAAAACATACTTAAATCATTCGTTGACATATATGCTGATGACACGACCATCTACGGCAACACACCAAAGGCCGTAAATGACAAAGCTCTCTCTGATTCCCTTGAGCGCGTGGTTCAGTGGGGGAAGAGATGGCTGGTTACTTTTAATGCATCTAAAACCAAGCTCCTAATTTACATCATAAATTGTCTGTTACTCATCTAGCATCAATTGAAATGGATCGCTCTCGTCTTGGGGAGGCTTCATGTTTTGACAAGCTTCTGGGTTTGACCTTTACTCCTGATCTGAAATGGAACACGTATATCAAGTCTGTTGCCCGCGCCGCTGGGAAGGTAGTGGGATCCTTCTACCGATCCAGAAGATATCTCACTACTGATGCAATTCTCTATCTCTATAAAAGCCAAGTACGTCCAAAGATGGAGGATTGCTACCATATCTGGGCTGGAGCTTCAAAAACCAGCCTATCCTGCCTTGACAAAGTACAAAATAGACTTCCTGGCTTGGTGAGGGATGCTCTCTTCTCTTCCCTGTAACCTCTCTCCCAAAGAAGAGACGTTGCGAGCCTGTCTTTGTTTTATCGTTATTTCCACGGCAAGTGCTCGTCCTAGCTTCAATCTATGGTACACTCTCGTCAATCCTTCATGATAAAAACCCGTCTAGCTAAAACCACTGTCAGTAATTTCTCCCACTCTTTATATGTGCCTTAATCAAAACGTAGATTCCATGAACATAGCTGTTTTCTGAGAAGTGCACGCCTGTGGAATTCTCTTCCGTTTGCCTGTTTCCCACCTGGGTACAACTTGGACGTCTTCAAGTCAAACATAAACAAATTCCTGATTAATCGCCCTCTTAGGTAAGACACATTATCAAATCTCCAATACCAATTATTACTACGACATTATCACATTGATTATTGTACACTCAATAACCCTTATCCCCGAGTGGCTTCCGGGCCTCGATAAGTGGTGACTTCCATGTAAAAAAAATAAAAAGGACGATGTACAGAATCGATTTTAGTATCGGAAAAAAGACACAAATTGTTCCCATTTCGATACCCCTAAAAATTCACATTCACAATTGTATACCTATTAAGCTTTATCCTCGAACAGATTGCGGCCTTGATACGTAGGTATTCCTCTGTAAAAGAACATTTCCAATTACGATTAATCGTCCCACCACCAATATATACACACACACACACACACACATATATATATATATATATATATATATATATATATATATAAAATACTGCAATTAAATTTACCAAAATGATCTCAGATGGTAAAACAAAAGTATATTATAATATTAAAGAATTAATATTTATAATTTTTCCATTTAGTGTTTTTAATTACTCTTGCTGTCATTTTCTTAAGTAATAACCTGTACATTTTAGTTGACCTCCTTTTTTGCCCTATATTATTCGCGCCTTTTAACGTTATCCTGTCCGGGTCATTTTGATATTGGCTTTTCTAATTTATATTTAATTCTATCACCATTTACTTTTCTCTCTCTCTCTCTCTCTCTCTCTCTCTCTCTGTCTTCTTCTTATTCTTCTTTACTGATTTTTTAATAATTATAATTACACTTTGTTCTCGGCAGCCGTGGTAAAAGCATATCTTATTTTTCTTTTATTAATATTGGAATTTTTTCCCCTTTTCCTTGTACATATTTGTGAATTATTCTACGGATTTCGGCTTTTTGGATTATTTTAGATAATCTTTCAATTACGTGATTTCCTTTGATTTTACTTGCAAATGGAAATTAAATAACTTTCTTGGAGTTACATTTTTGAATTTTACCGTCATTGGATTATTTATCAGACTATCACCAGACTATCAGTTCACGCGTAATCGCTTTTTTCTTCACCATATTCCCTTTGTTTCACTTTTTGTTATCAAGTAAGATCTTTGACTTACTTGCAGTTTCATCAAATACTTTTGTATGCAAAATCCGATCCCGCATTTTCCTAATTCCTACCCTCTGATGAGAAGGAAAGTATATCTTCGAAACTCCGCGGATTAAGGACTATCCAATTATTGAGTATTTTCTTTTCAGATTAAATATGTTTTTACCTCTTTTTCAAAGTGTTTTTAACATGTTTTATAAACTGTTTGCTGTTATACACACACACACACATATATATATATATATATATATATATATATATATATATATATATATATATATATAAAGTAAAAATAAAATAAAAATCCAAGCGATGGTTGACGTTATTTTATTTGAGAAGAAAAACCAAGAATTAATAAAATAGTAATCAACGTTTTTTCCCTATTTCGTCAGTATTTCGGAGGAAAAATGTAGAAGAAAAACGATTACAGACCACATGCGAGTAAAAAAGGAAAAAAAGATCCTTCTTAACTCGCATGTAGTCTGTAATAGGGCGAAACGTTGGTTACTATTTTATAAATTCTCGGTTTTCCTTCTCAAATAACACACACACACATATACATATATATATATATATATATATATATATATATATATATATACACTAGCAAGAGTACCCGTCGTTGACTGGGTTCAAAAACAGCCCACAGAAGATGGGCTCTGATTAATGAAAGTATGATAGGTTATGAAAAGGAAGGGTTGTAAAGAGATAGCTTCTAATTTGAGGGTATCAAAGCCAAAGCAAAATATGATGAAAGTAAAAAAAAAATAGATAAACCCCATAATTTATTATACCATACGTGTTCACACTGAAACACTTATCACAATATTCTGTGGATCTATATTAAAAAACCTTGTTAAACTTTGTGACATATTTCCATTTTATGGGGGTCAGGCGCGAACGAACACCCCATAATTCTATTATACCATATTTCTTCAAACTGAAACATAATTATCAAAGTATACTTACGCAGATAGATATGAAAAGTCTTTATTAAATGTGTGCCTATTTCCATTCTATGGAGGCCAGGTGCGAACCCAGACCCCACAATTTTATTATACCATCCCTATTTACGTTAAAACATACTTATCAAAGTATTATTATTTATATCTATATCAAAAACAATATTTTTTAAATTTTTTTATTTTTTATTCCCATAGTTTGTGGATCAGGCGCGAACCACCATTCTGCCAGAACAAACATACGCATTCCTGTGTCTCGATACACCTTCTATCATTATATGTAATAAGTTTTTTAAAATAGTAAACCCTATAGGAGCCTATTCGTGACCAGGCACACACACACACACACACATACAGGCGTTCAGCTTTATATTATATATATATATATATATATATATATATATATATATGTGTGTGTGTGTGTGTGTGTGTGTGTGTGTGTGTGTATGTTTGTGTGTTATTTATTTGTTTTAGTTTTTGCGATACGCTTTGAATTATATGAATTATTCATACGAAAGTGCATTTTTACCTAAATACGAATTGGGAATAATTTTCCCTATGACCAATTTGGAAACCCCAAATAGGGGCGGCATATGTATTGTGTGTGTGTGTGTTTTTATAACTATCCACTGACACGTGTTTCGTCTACGACTCCTCTTTGGCTATATATATTTATGTATATATGTATATATATATATTTATGTATATATATATATATATATATATATATATATATATATATATATATATATATATATATATATATATATATACGAAGTATTAAAAAGTAATTACTTCTATTTTTATAATGACTGGGCCTATGCATCTCTGACCTAAAACAACGAGCATATCTTTTGCAAATGTCGGTGGCGTGAGAGTTTCAAAAACCAACTCCTGTCATTGACCTGCGTGAGAAGAAAAGGAGCGAAATTGAATTTTCGGCGCAAATGCATTGCGAATAATTATTACGTTTTTATATGTTTTTATGGGTGATGTTATATACACTGTGCTATTTGCATAATTTACAATTTAAGAATAGATCTAAACTTATTGGCAATAATGGCAGTTCTTTCAGAAGCAATGTGGTGAAAACTAACGTTTGACGAGAAATTCTAAGTTTTAACCACGAAAAAAAAATTCCTAAAAAGAATTGGGTGTTATATTAAAATCCAAAGACATTGAAATAAAACAACAAGAAGCATATATAATGAATTAAACGCCATTTTAAAATAAATATTAGAATTAAAGACCGTAATAATTTAGATGATTTTGAAAAACGAGTCTTAATATCACTGTAAGTGCGAGCAATTACTAAGGAAAAATATCGAAATAAAACAATCGTTAAATATAATTAAACGTGTAAGGCTGTCTGCTTTGACCGTTATTGAATGATAAAAATTTAAAAAGAGATAAAGAAAAGGCAATTTACTGGAGAAAAAATTGACAAATACTTAGACAATTCAAATGCCGACTAAAAAAATAAAAATCAAAGCGTCGTTTCAATGTGCATAGTTTATAATCCTATCCCCCATTGAAGAAAAAAGATATCTAACACCTAAGTTACAGATAAATTAATAAATATATACACGAATTTGATAACCGTAATAATTTGGCTTATCTCTATAATGAGTAAACTGGAAACGATGTATATCGTCTAGAAAAAAAACATTATAAGGAGACATACGCACACGACACATATAAATTTGATGGGACCACACTACCTACGAATGTTATACTGTGGGGATTTTGGAATTGAAATACATTCAGAAGATTCGGATAATGTTTCCACACATGTAGATCAACAACCAGACAGTGCCTAGTATCATGGCCTGATTACTGACTCGCTTGACGTAAAACTAAGTGGAACAAAACCCGTTCGATTCCATGGTAAACAAACAAAAAAAATCTTACATATTGACCTCTTGCGTATGTCGCCAGAACAACGAGAGAGCTATGCAATGCCAATATAATTGAATGCACAACAAAGAATAGCCAGAGTCGTCGTCGCAAAGACGTGATGTTACAGTTTCGCAGCAACCATTGCTACCACACACAACAACACCTACACATCTCTATTCTGTCTTGTCTTGCGGTAAGCCGCTTGTAACCAATAACTTTGAATTAAAATAAATGCTTGCTTTTATAAACTAGAGTGAGTCGGCTGTTAATAAAAAAATTATATCTGTAAGCATTTGTCTAACGTTGTACACGTTTGCACGTTGGTTAACATGCAGGGACCTAACACATAAATTCCGTCACAAATGAGACAAAGACGAGGGATAAGAAATAAATTCAACTCGCTATGTCAGGTTTAAAAATACCTTTATTCCTCATTCTCCCCCTGCACGTGAGTTCTCGTTATGGCTGTGACGTCACCTACATCACTAACATCATAGTTATCCTCTAGAACGTGACCCTAGTTCTGGGAACACGTTATTTTTTTATAACCATTTTTTCTTCCTTGATGTGACGCCAGCTCCTACACAACTCAGTCATTTGCATACAGAAATCATACCCGCTCTGTTACCTTTGGGAAAAAGTGCACCTGAAATTTATACATACGTGTAATACAACAGACTGTCAATTGGTACTGTTATATAGCTTTGCTATATAACATACGCGGTTTTGGTGTTTGCTATAAGTTTTGCGCATATTATCAGTCGCTTTTATTCATACTCATAAATTCCTATAATAATTCTTAGAAGAGTCGCTCTCCAAAACAAATCATATTTACGAGTGGTAGCAGAATGCTTACTCACTTAGTACGTTCTCCTCTCACTCTCCAATCTTTCAGCTGAGCAAATATTTCATAGTCTTTCTTTATCGTGCTACACCGTAATTATTTCACATTTTAATTACGTGATTTTATCTTTCAGAAAAAAACTCATTTCCTACGTAAATAATAGCCGCTCCCGTCTTTTTCACTTTTACTTCTTAGGACAATTTTATTGGATACTCAGGCATAAATCGTTATTTTACAGTTTACAATCTGTTCTGTAAAATTCAACATTGCGTTCATTCACATCTTGCTGTACAAAACCAGTCATGCTTAATCTAATACAAACCATGTATTACAACTGAGTTTTAAAACTTTCATATATTATTCACCTATAACAATTACTGTTGTAAGTTGGTCCCAATTTTATGCAAATTTATTGATATATAAAAACACAAAAGCGCGTTATTCACAACAAAATATTTTTCATCTTTTTCTCTTTGTTTTTTGCAATTGTAGCCGTCGTTGTTGTCGTCACCGTCGACTGTTCAGATACGTTTATCGGATTAAGGAAAAATCACATTAAGAGAATTTCAAACAGTTAAAAAGCTTATCGAGACCTAAAAGACACGGTGTTCAAAACACAATAAGTTTGAATCTAACAAACACTGTCGTCATCAGTAATCCCGAATTTTACGAAAAAATATATATAAAATGCATAAAATTACCTGTGACTGAAAAATAACAAAAAATATGATTTATTAATCTACAATATTAAACCTCAAATAAAAAATCTAGCAGATACGAAATATAGGTATATATGTGTAGATAAATAGCTACTAATATATTTTCATATTTAAAAAAACCAATCAGATAGTTAAAACATTAAAATAAAAAAAATATTTAAAACAATTATGTCTTCTTTTCAACACGTAGAGAAAAATTTTCTTATTTCAATTCAAGCTAGACCGAAAAACTGCTGAAACAGCTCGCGATATCAACGAAACGTTTCGCCAAAGAATCATTACTGAACGCACAAAACGATGGTGGTTTAAGAAATTCTACATTTTTTTTTAATGCAGGAAACACCATTACGGCGGAAAAGTACTGCCAAAAATGGACGAAATGCATAAAAAACTTCGACAACAATACCCAACATTAGGCCTAATACTTCTCCACAATAATGCCCGACTGCACGTTGAATAACCGACAATGCAAAAGTTGAACAAATTGTATTACGAAATCCCGCCTTATTCGGCATATCATCCAGATGTCTTTCATACGAACTACCACTTTTTCAAGCATCTCGACAACTTTCTGCGTGAGAAATGCTTCAAAAACCTAAGCGATATCAAAAACGCCTTCAGTGAATTGATCGCCACCAGAGCGCTAGATTTTAACTTTACTGTCATAAATACACTTGTTTTGATTCTGATGGTTTTTATTTTGATCAATAAATGTTTGTTTGAGCCGAAATATATTCGTTTGAATTTAAAAGTTAAAAACAGCAAAACTTTTCATGTCAACCTAATATAATAATATATATGTAAATAAATATTAATTATTCATATAATTTAATATTCTTCTATGCATAAGAGTAACGTAGTAACAGTAGTGGTTGAGTAGTACGAAAATGTCCATAAAGCAAAAAGCTAAATATCTCTCTGCTAAAGAATTTATAAAGGAAATACCCGTCTGGTGAATGCTTAATGATCGACACAATACCATCTGTGTTGTTGGATTTCAATAATTTTTATATGAAAAACACGAGAAACTCAGAAAAAGGCGTTTTTATACAGAAAAGAGCGCGATTTTACTGGAGAATAACTTATCTTTCCTCACTGGCATTTTTTTAAAAATAAATCTTTAATATTTTTTGCATTTGCTTTATTAAAGCCTTCGCTATCTTTTTAATTCCAATATATACGTCAGAATAACGTTTACACGCCGGTTATCGCCAGATCACCGAAGTTAATTAACGTTCAGCCTGACCAGTACCAGATGGGTGACCATTTGGGGGGGGCGAGGCGCTGTATGTACCGCAAGGTAAAATATAAGGTTGGGAAACTGGCGCGGTCTATCCTTCTCTCGGGGATAGATGGACCTCTCTTAAGCCGTAGTAAGTAACCCATCTAATCGTAGCGTCACGATAACAAATACCCTTTATAGCCCTGGAGAAGCCTCAAGTATTTAGCTTCCGACAAGATTTGAATTACACTACAACTCGTGTAGTGAGTTCAATCTCGGCTACGACCGAATGTTACGTTACGTTCTTCTTAGTTTTTGTAACTTTCTTCATATTTAAATTTTTTTTAATATTATCACCTTCATATATAATATACGTGATATTTTACCATTCTCTTTACATTATATGTGTGCGCATGCGCCTGTACACATGTGCGTTAATCTTTTTTGTTTTATTTTACTTCAATCGAAGTTCTCAGAAATCAAGGAGCCCACAGCCTGGGGCTAACACTCGAACTCTATATGGGATATATAGATATTCGAATGTTCCATGAAAGTTCTTTATCTCTCAAAGACTGAGTTTGTAAAAAAAAATTAAGAACAGTTGTTTTTTTTCCAGTTGGCATTCGAGTTCTCTCCAGTAAATGTATGTGTGCGCGGATGTGTGTGTAAAATCTAGGTAAGCAAAGAAGACGTTACACCCACCTCTCATGCAGAATCCTTCACCATTTTAGAATTCCAAATAGAACCGCTATTCTTTGGGCTCGTCAGAGAATTCTACTTAACTTACCTATCCATGTATCTTTTGGAACAATTACATTGAGAACATTTCCAGGACCGCTGCGAAGAAGAAGGGTTCTCTCTACCGTGCTAGAAAGCTATTAACGCCCGAATGTATCCTATACCTCTATGAGGCTATCATTCGTGCATCTACCACTAGTCTCTCGCTCCTAGACAAGGTTCAAAAGAGAGTCGCCAATCTGATAGATCTTGAACTGTAATCTAAATTTCAGCATCTGTCCCATCGACGAAATTTGGTATCCCTCTTCCTGTTCTACAAGTACGTTAACGCTGAATGCTCTGACGAACTGCAAGCACTTGTGCCCCCTCGACGTAAATACCTCCGACAACCTCGACAAGCAGCAAAATCCCACCCCTTCGCGGTAGAGATCCCTAGATGTAAGAGAGCCTTTTACTCCGGTAGTTTCTTCCCCAGAACCGCTAGACGTTGGAATACCCTTCCGGCTCCCTGCTTTCCCAACTGTACTGATATGCAAAAGTTCAAGTGTAACTTGCTGCCCAACTCCGTACACAGTACCCCTGATGCTTATGTACCTGATAGTAGCCCCTTACAACAAAGTGGCAATGCGCCTTGTTTTAGGTGAAAATGCATAGAAAAAAATCTTGTCTCCCGCTCTCTCACATGTGCAATTCAATATTTTATGACAGCTTTGAAGAAAAGTCACCCACGATGTTAACCGTTTCAAGTTAGAAAAATGCTGGAATGACCCAATGTAAGCATCTCTTTTATTCACATTAGGGTGTATGTTTCTTGATAGAAGCGCTGGTTGAGTTTGATTAAAATAAATACGTATTAGATACGTTTGAAGCCAAAACAATGCATTATTAAAAAATAAACAGTTATTTTGTTTGAAATTTATATGGAAATTTATAAGAATATTTCGAAGATACACTCCATCATCCGTATTTCTTTCTTTTTTTGCCATGTTGTTGTTGGAATATAGAATCAGTGGAAGTCTGTAAAAACAACAGAGAGACTTCTACTAATTCTATGCTCGCATTTATTTTATATCTCTTTTATTCTTTGTTCCCCTGCTACTAGCAGCATCCACCGGACACTCACATATATCATTTATTATACGGAAGAAACTTAAGGTTAACAACTGGTTATCACGAGTGCAATGTAGACTACAATGTATTGTGAACCAAATCACTACGGGGATGCATGTGAAGGTTTTGTTTCCGGTATACTGCGCGGTAGGGGATCCACAATTAGAGCATGCAATCAATCGGTTTGATTGAAAAATATGTGATTTCATTGATTTTAATGGAAATGAAAAAAAATGAGACGATTGGACCTTTGTTGATCCTTATTAAACCTCGGACAACGTTGGGTCTTCTTGCAAGTATATATTGCTAGTATTTATAAATGAATACATATATATAATTATATTTTCATGCCGATATGCATTTTCCTCTCTCTACCTCTCCCAATCCCTCTCCCTACATATATACACACACACACACACATATATATACATATATATATAGAGAGAGAGATATACACACACATTTTATTAACCTATACAGACTTTTCCGACCGGAAGTGTATATAAACATGTACATTAATATTTGGCTGTTCGTTCGTATAGCTGTATGCATGAAGACTTTAATGCAAATGGAGACTTTAATGTAATGCCGACGACGGCACCAGTTTTTCTATGGAAGACAAGCGAGCAGAAAGCAAAGCAATATTAAATGGTTGATGAGACAGCATCCATTCAATTCTGTCTGAAGCTTATATGTTCGGTGAGTTATTCGTAACTTCAGGACTGAATATAAAACGTGAGTTTTTGTGTATAAACCTGGAATGATATTGGCACGGAAGTTTGCTCGTAAAGCGTACCGGAAATAATGCTAGCAGTGTACCTATGACAATAAAGGCATAACAAGAGACTGAAATCGACATATGTTAAAAAGAGAAATAGGTAGATAAATAAATCGATACATTGATGTTTGTGGACGTTTATAGTACATATGAATTGATTGCGAGATAGATATGAAACACAGGCCCATATATATATATATATATATATATATATATATATATATATATATATATATATATATATACTGCGTATCTAATTATTAACGAGTTTACACTTTTTTAAAATATTTAAGGAACGAGTGAATAAAAATCGATTAAACTTTAAGAAAGTGCTTACAATAGTATTCAGCTACTCCAGTCAGAAAATAAAAGTATTTATAACAGTATTAGCGAAACTATGGCGGAATATCTGTTTATTCCAGTGTGTTAATTTATTAACTAGATTGAGAAAACCCTCCACAATATACCCATAACTTGTTTATTGAAATAATTTTCAAACATTAAATCAACTAGGAAAAATCATTGGAGCACAATAACGACATAGCAATTTTTACGTTGACATAACTAGTAGGGATATGTGATTCTTTTTTATAAATGACTTGTCAAAGACGTTGGTCTACAGAATTAGTCAAATTTGTGATTTCGTCAAGAGTTATTCCTCGTATATCTCTTGGAGAGCATCT